>NW_006399762.1:4271289-4274019 GCF_000299155.1 Elephantulus edwardii
ATTTTATAATTTATTTTAAAAATACATTATAGCTATATGTTTAAAAACATTAAAATGTAAATGCCACAAGACTTGTATCAGTACTTCTCCAAGCACACATGGAATGATCTAATTCACATGAAAGGTAAATTGTGTTGTTTTACATAATATACTATTCAGTAGCGCTGGTATTCTCATACAGATTTGTGGATTAAGCATAGTAAAGCCAGGACCTCTGGTGGAAAGTCCATAGGGAATTGTACCACTAACTAAAAAGGCCACACCTCTTGGGGTCCGAATTTACCAGCACCACCTCTAGAAAAAGATTAGTAATCTTCTGTATAATTTAATTTATACTCTCAGTGTCTCAGTGGAAGTTCAACTGTAAGTTGGTGCCAATTCGAGGTCAATAGTAAAGCATTTTGACCCTAAAGATCTAATGATTTTGTACACTCTTAAGGAAATAGTAATGGTTTTAATGACTCATAGCTTATATAAGTTAATATATAATGGGGAATCTAATAAGGTATAATATCTTCTGATAAATATTAGTGAAGTACAAATTCAAAGATAAATATTTTTATGACACATGCCCCACCAAATATCTATCTTCTTAAGCTTTTCTGGATTATCTAAAATATAGATAAGGACTTTCCAAGTGTATAGAAAGAGGCTTACATGAAAAGTCAAGAACATTGCTTAGAATGGAGTCACATGCTCAGGGCATCAAATTTTAATGCAAGCTCAACTTGCTCCTTGATGAAAGACGTACTGGTGAAAGATTAGGAGGAAATCTGTCTGTGAATCCCAAGGCATTGGGGTGCTTGCTGGTGGGCTGGCCTCAGGGGAGGGGAGGAGAGAGCCTCTGGAGTGAGCCATTCCAGTATGGCTATTGCAGGCAGGCAGTAAGGGCCCTGTCCTGCTAATCTACACAGCAAAGGGCAAATGGCCCTCTTAGTTCCAATATGGTCACCAATCTTATCAAAATGGCAAATTTATTTAAAGGCTAAATATATAAAGCAGATGGCTTATGGCTTATTTTATTTGCTTTTTTATAATTACCCATGATAGGAATAATATCATTATTTGCCTTTTTGTAGGTTCTCAGAGGCACTGTGACTGACTTCCCTGGATTTGATGACCGGGCCGATGCAGAAACTCTTCGGAAGGCCATGAAAGGCCTGGGTAAATCTAGCCACTTTTCTTTGCTCAGAAAATGTGACAGTTATTTCTTAAAACAAAGGTCCTTGATTTTTATATGATTAATTTTAAACTCTTTCGACATGAAGTCCTTACGATTAGAAAAGGTGCATCAAAATAACAAATACTATTGTTGATCATCCTCAATATTTAGTAGCAGTTCAGTATCAACTATAAAGAGTCTGGCTGCGTTGATAAACAAATAAAACTGATAAAGATCAGCCATGTAGGTCTTTGTACCTTATTATTAAGCCCAACCAGGTATTATTTCTCCTTTGTACAAAACCCAAAGCAACCCCTTTGCAATCCATGCCATGTACCGTTCTGGCACATGGCAACCTCAGGGGTATCAGAGCAGAACTGGGTGATTTTCAGCAGCTGATTGCCAAGTCTTTTCTTCCATGGCATCTCTGACTGGAATTAAACTACCAACTCTTTGGTTAGTAATGGAGGGCTTAATTGTTTGCACCATGTAGGGGTACCTTCTCCTTTGTGTTTAAGGATACACTTTTCAGTGTCTCAGCTCTGGCCTGTCACTCTCCTTTCTGAGCAGTTTGTGAAGTTTTTCTTCTAGCTGGATTGTTGTTATAGTTGCTGTGTGCTCTTGAGTCAGCTATGACTCATAGCAATGTTGTGGACCACAGATTGAACCCTGGCCTATTCTCTATCATCCTCACCATCTCCCATCTCCACCATGCTCAAGCCCATTATTGCATTTACTGTATCAGTCCATCTCACCGAGTTGTCTTTTTCGATGACCCTACCTTTTTGAGTGTGGTATAGTTTCTAAGGCCTGGTGCTTTCTGATAACTGGTAGGCTTTCTGATTTGACTAAACCTTCTGTGATAGTCTGGCCCCCTTCCTCAAGTTCTCTGACCCAAGCAATCTGGATTTTCTGCTATCGTGAATTGAAAGCATTGATTTCTGACAGCTCTATTTTTTCCTCATTCTAAAAGCCTCTCCTCCTTCCTGTCTTTGCCTGTCAAATGTTTCATGTTTTGAGACTGTTGTAAGTTAGAACTCTTTCTCCAAACTCTCTTCCACTTCCTATCAGTTTTGAGAACCTTCTTTAAATACTTTTTAACACCTCAATCTCTTGTGAGTCAGTTGTTACATTCTGCCTTTAGTTACAATTTGTGCATTTTAGCATTTCTTAGCTTTAGTGGCCTAGTCTAATAGGGAGTTGCACTGCTAACCTCAAAGATGGCTGATTTGAATTTACCAGAGTCTCTATAGGAGAAAAATGGGTAATCCCCTTCCGTGTGATTTTAATTGCCTTTTAAAACCCTCTGGATGGTCAGCTATGAATTGCTTCCAAGTCTGTGACAATGCATTTTTGAGTTATGCTAAATTGTATGAACTCAATGTCAAGTTCTTTTGAATTCTCTGTAACACTGCGTATGTTCCTGTGAAAAGTGTTGTTATTTTAGTACACTGTTGCATGGAAATCTTTCTGTATACAGATTTTAAAAAGTAGAGTGTGTTTTGTCAAGAAGTCAAATAGTATGTGTTGGAAACATAACTTTTTACATGTTATAAATTTAAATATAT
>NW_006399762.1:4274119-4279098 GCF_000299155.1 Elephantulus edwardii
TATATTGTATTTTCACAAAAATAATTAAATAAAGTGGCTGTTGGGGGGCCAGTTGAACGGCTGAAAATGTTAAGGGAGGCTGGATATGTCAGAGACTAGATGTAATTGTTTAAATGTTAATTTTAGGTACTGATGAGGAGACCATCCTGACTATTCTGACATCTCGAAGCAACACGCAGCGCCAGGAAGTGGCTGCATCTTATAAAACTCTTTTTGGCAGGGTAAGACCTCACTGCATCCCACAGTAGAAAAGGAAAGCTTATTACGTGAAATGTAATCATATATTTTTTGTAATATTTATTTTTGTGATTCTCACTTTTCTGCCCTTTGTGTTTCATTTTCAAATTTCCTTTTAATGGTTAGCTGTGGAATGCCTGAACATTCAGTATAATCACTACCCCTTGTCTTTCTTCCTGCATCTCCTACCCATTTGTATCAAATGATATCATACATAGAGTGAAAATATTAATATATTCTTGTTATTATGAAATTTAATTATTCAGTTGAAAAGCAAATGAAAAACAACAAATGAAATGTTCTTACCACCATTCCTTGTTGTTTGGCATGCTGAAACAAATATACAGGAAATACTGCTATTTTTTGCATTATTACTTATTGCCTGTAGTAGCTGTTGCTCAGTCATCAGGAACATAATACCAAGTAATGATTAATGGATCAAAATATCATTAAATATTGTGAGAAAATAGGAGAATTGTCATATTTAGAAATACATGCCAGATTTTGGCTGGTATTTTTTTTTTTTAGAAATACATTAATATAAGAAAAAAAAATCCTTCAAAGAAAACAAAAGAAATACATTAATATGTCTTTTGAGTAAGAGTTTTCTTATAGTACATGTTTCTTAAAACACATTTGTGAAGGTAAAATGTTTTTAGCCTGATTTTTAAGGTTAGGCTAATTGAATCTGTGTGTGTTTAAATTCTTAAGGCTGCAGTAAACATCTTTTGAAAGTTTATGCCTTGATGTAGAAATAACTTTGCTTTAGCTGTAGGTCATATGTCAGAAGTATATCATTTGGGACCATCAGGTCTTCATTTGACTATAATTTCCTTCTATTTGGAAACAGCATATTTTGTTTTTAAAGTGAACAAGTTAGGAATTCTTGAAAATAATTTTTCATGCCTTTCTAATTTTTTTTTTTAAATATAAAAGAATTTTTATAGCAAAGAGCTGTCATTTATATTCAGGAAGAATTCCCTTCAGATTACTGCCTGGGTAGCAAATTGGTGTTTTTGCTGTGTTAGGATCTCCTGGATGATCTGAAGTCAGAACTGACTGGAAAATTTGAGAAGTTAATTGTGGCTCTAATGAAACCCTCCGAGCTTTATGACGCCTATGAGCTGAAGCATGCTCTCAAGGTAAAAGAATGAGTTAAAGAAACATTACTATCATGTGAAAGGTTTTATTTACCTAATAGCTTTATCTTATGTTTTATATCATGTTAATTATTCCAGTGAAAGTTTCTTAAAAGTTAAAATTACACATGGGACAGTAAGAAAAGGAAGGAGAAAAATGACAAGCATCCAATTTAAATTTTTTATATGGTAAATTCAGAAACATTGGCTGCTTAAGAATTTAGTTTGTAGATTTTTATATTTTATTTCCATACTTGCTTTAGAATTTTGAGCTGGGTTTTCAAAATGTTATAAGGTAAATGTTTTATCTTGTAAGTTAGAAACTTGCTTTATCAGGAGAATATATTGTTCATTGTATTAGGTAAAATAAAGCTTGAGAGAGAATCTTCAAGATAAAATTTATAATGTCCATTTCTTCTTTTCCTTATTAATAAACACAAGGTATCATTGAAATGAAGTAGCTGACAAACACACTTGCTTTCACTTGTAGCAAATAGCTAATGTGTGTTCCGTTGATGGGTGGGTAGAATATTGTCTGAAGACCTCTGCACTGAAACGTTTCTTTAGTCCTTTGAGACCAGAAAGAGTTCCATTCTTGACTGCTAGATATTGAATGTGAAAATTAAGATTTCATGACGGAGAGGTAATGGATTCTTGTTTGTGGAGTGGATGGAGGACAGGGTAGATCAAAATGCAGAAGCCTTTTATATGCTTAATGGCATAATTTTCCTGAAATTATTTTGGAACAAATAAAAATTTTATGTTATTAAAGGACTATTTTGCAGAGTGTTTCTGAAATATGATCAACATCTAATATGCAGCTCTGAAATTAGCCAGAACCTTGATCTAGGTTTTTTCCAGTTTTAATGAAGAAAGATACACCAATAAAATATGGCTTAACTACCCTAGCTTTTTCCACTGAATTTATATATTGTTGCTGCTTTCTAATTTAGCAATGTAAAAGTGATAATCAGAAAAAGGAAAACCAGCTAAAAGTATTTTTTCAGAAATCTAGATAGCAATTCCTAATTTGTTCTTGCTGATTCCGGAATGATAACAAAGCATTACTGTATTAATGGTGAATGTTTTTGATTCCAAATTAACTGGTGGCTCCACTGAGAATTTGTGGACTGTGTTGTTGTACAGCATGACTTTAATTAAGTTGTTGCTATTGTTATGGGCTGCTAAGTTGGTTATGACTCATAATGACCCAGTGAACAGGGGATTTCTATACTGCCCTATCCTGGGCCATCCTCACCATCTTTGCTTTACTTGAGCCCCTTGTAACAGTCTCTGTGTTAGTCAGTTAATTTCATTAAAGAGCTTCCTCTCTTTTGCTGACCCTCAGCTGTTCCAAGCATAATGGCCTCTTCCAAGAACCAGTCCCTTCTAACATGCCCAAAGTGTATAAGGAAAAGCTTCACTACCCTGCCTCCAAGGAACACCCTGATTGTACTTTCTTTAAGACATATTTGTTTGTTCTTTTGGCAGCCCATGGGATAGTCGGTACTCTTCTCCAACACTGCAACTCCAAGGCATCGCTTTTTCTTCCATCATCCTTAGTCATTGTCCACCTTTCATATGCATAGCAAGCAGTTGTAAAAACTATAGATTTTCAGTTAAATAACCATAGGTAGCATCAAAAGAAAATGGAAGCAATAATACCCAAGATAATTGGTTGACATCAGCTGTTTCATGAGCTGATGGTATTGATTCCATGCTGCACTGTAGGCTATGGTGAAAAATGGGCTCCGGAAATTTACAGAATATCAGCTGAGGTGTTTCAACAAATAGGTATAACACTGGAAACACTTACTAGTTAATACCAAGAAATTTAGAAGCTAGCTTCTTGGCCAGCTGACTGGAATACGTCTATATTTGTGACAATTCTAAAAAAGGTGATTCAACATAATGTAAAATTTGTGAACAATATCATTGATTTTACATGTAAGCATAATTTTGCTGGTAATCATTAGAAAATGGTTGCTTAGTATATAGATAGCAAACTGCTGAAAATTACAGCTGAATTCAGAAGAGATGGAACAAAGAATATCATTACTGATGTCACATGGCTCTTGATTGAAAGCAGGGAATACCAGAAGATGTATACCTGTGTCTTTTGTTTGTTGTTTTTTCTTCTCCATTATGCAAAGATGTTTGACTGTGGATAACAGCAAATTAATGGATAATACTGAGAAGAATGGAGAATTCCTAACAGTTTTACCTATACATAAATCAGGTGAGAAAGTGGAACATCGAAAGAAGGTTGTGACGTAAGTATCGAGAGAAGACTCATTAGCAACCAGTGATATGCAGAAAACACAATCTTGCTTGCTGAAAGCAGAATTTAAAGCACTTATTGATGAAGATCAATGGTTACAGATTTTAGTGTCAATGATATAGTGTGTTAACAAAAGCAAAACAACAGTTTTTATTCTTTTTGGTTTTTTGCTTTTGTAAAACTGAAGCAGTGGGAAGGATCTTGATAACTGAAGTTTGAAATTGTCAAGAATTTAATCTTACGCAGATCTGCAACCAAGCAGCTGTCAAGACGATAAATGACATGTAGAGCTGGGCAGTATTGCTGAAAAGACCTGTGTAAAGCATTAAATAGTCAATATGTCACCTTGGGCAGTAGGGTCTACTGGACCTAAGCCATGGCATTTTCATTTTTCTCATAAATATACAAAAGATGAACAATGAATAAGAAAAGCTAACGTAGAATTGAGGTCTCTTAATTATGGTATTGGTGAAGAATGCTGAATATACAATTTTCTAACAGAACAATGACTAAGACTAACTTTGCCTTGTAAGAAGCACAACTAGAATGTTCCTTAAAAGCAACAATGGCAAGATTTTGTGTTTTGCACATTGGATGTATTATCAGGAGAGACATATCTCTGGAGATACACATCAAGCTTATGAAGTAGAAGGTCAGTGAAAAAGAAAGAGGTGCTTAGTGAGAGGGACTGACACAGTGGTTACAAAAGCAGAAGCAAACAAGGCAACAGTTGTGAGGATGTTGCAGAAGTAGACATTGTTGTTTCACTGTAATCAGAGTAGGTGTGATGGTAAGGAGGGCGCCCTGGGAACCTAGTGGCAAGAAGCTGCATTGCAGTCCAGAAGGCACGTGATTCGAGGCCACCAGCTGCTCTGCGGGAGAAAGGTGTGCAGTCTTCTCCTGTCTCTGAAAACCCACTGGAGGGTCAGCTTTGGGTCAGTTCCGACTCAACAGTACACGACAACAACAATACGAAAATAAGGAATCATGTTGCCAGTCCACTAGCTGTTCCACAGGACAAAGATGGACAGTCTCCTCTTGTGTGATTTACTGCCTCTGAAAATCCTCTGGAGGGTCAGCAGCTATGGGCCACTTTCAACTGGATGGTACACAGCCACAAGAGATGATTCAGAACCAACTTGACAGATCTAACATTACATGCAATATGTTTATAAAAAAGAACCCCAATAGGAATGAAACTGGGGGGGAGGGTAGAGAAAATAGTGCACCCATGAATGAATGGAAACCCCAAATCTCTGTAGATGTTCATTAAAATTAATAAAATTTAATAAAAAAAAAACAACCCTACAGTTTACTGTAAC
>NW_006399762.1:4279919-4311001 GCF_000299155.1 Elephantulus edwardii
TTTTGCAGAGTATTTGTCATTAGTATAGGGGCATGCATAATGTTTCCTTTTATATTAACTTTAAAGTGCAAGAAGTTTTTCTGCCTTTAAGAAATTTAGTTCTGTGTGAGCCTTTTTGGAACCTGTAGGCTGGAGGTGGGGGACCACACCCAACTCTGGTGACATAGTCCACTGGGAGTTGTGCTGCTAACCTAAAGACCTCATCTCTCTAAGTAGCTCTGAGGGAGAAAGATGGGCAGTCTCCTATCATATAGTTTATAGCCTCAGAAAACCAATGGTTCCAACTTGATGGCAATATGTTTGAGTTTTAAGTTTTTCCACATCAGAGTTGATAAAAACATACATCTTCTTAGTTAATGACATTGAGTGCTCTGCCTTTTTGGGTTTTCTTTTTGACATGTCTTATTTTTTTGAAAGAAACAACATAACATTCCAAACAGCCCTTCTTTCAGTCTGAGCTATATGCTGTGCATGGAAGCTAGACCATGAATAGGAAAGGCAGAGGGTTCTTTCTTTCTTGTTGAACTTTTGCCACATATTCTTTCCCCTACCTGACTGAGGAGGACTCGACCAAAGAGGTGGTCAGCACAGTTAGCAAACTTCCAAGTGATGTGCTTTTAGCTAGAGAAATGAGCTTCTGCCATTGCATCAGTTTGTTAATCTTAGAAATGATTTTGGCAATTCAACAAGTCAGAACAATGTGACTTTTAGAGCAACTGAAGAATACCTTTCTGAAGAGTTAGGTCTCTTATTCTTGCTTCTTTTTTCTCCCCCCAGTGGATAGATCCTAACTACTAAGGCAGAAGTGAGACATGTATCTCAATTCCATAGAAAGACTTTTGAACTTGCCCACTAATTATTTGATGTAATGGGCAAAGATCTCTTTGAAAGGGCTTGGGGGTATTGATAAGCAAGCTGTGTGCAGTAGTGACTGTTGGGATGCCACAGTGGGATTAATTACAATGGTTTTGGCCCGTCCTACATAATAGTGTTATTGAGCACTTGTGTGGTTGTATTACCTGCTGTCGTGAGTAACAGAAGGTATGCCTGACACAGCTTCTGCCCACGAGGAATTTAGAATCCTTTTATGGGCAACATGCCTTGAAATAAGTGGAAAGGTCCGGTGTAAAACACAATGTTAATGAACTTTATGAACCTCGTATATAAAACAGTATAAAATAAAATTTAAAACAAAACAAAACAACTGGAGTAGTTAAAGGAGCATTAAAGTCAAACACTGTGTTTAATGAAAACAATCATCCAGAAGAGGAGAGGGAGTCACAGCTTTAGATGGTACAGGGTTTCAAAAAATAGGTGGGTTTTGGTAGCTGGTGGGCTTCTTTTCAGTGCTCTACTGCCTACAAAGGTAGACTGTATTGACGAGAGCGTATTCATGCAGAAGTTGCTGTGGAATTATTCCCACTCATGGCAGCCTTACCTATGTAGAGTAGATCTGCTCCATAAAATTTTCAAGACTGACTTTTTGAAAGATCACCAGGACTGTTTACCTTGGGGTGGAGTTAAACTGCCAACCCATTTGCATGACTCAGGAAGAAAGGGAAGTTGGCTGCAGTGGAAGGTATGTGTATGTCCACTGTAGAAAAGAAGTTGAATAAGTGAGGTTGGGCTAGGCTATAGACATTGCAAGACTGTATTCAGATATTTGAACTTGATTCAAAGGCATTGCAACTTGTGAATGGGCAGTGACGTCTTGAAGAAATAGTTGTAAGAGGGGAGATTTCTATCATGAGACTGATTATGCAGGTATCATGGTGGGAAGATAAGCTATGTATTTAGTATTTACAACCCAACTTAGGATGGTTAGAGGTGGATAAATCAGAGAGAGGAGAAATAACTTGGTAGGAACTGATAAATTATACACATACACACACACACACACACACATACACACACGCGCGCGCACGTGCACGCTGCTGGCTTAGTGGTAAGAAGCTGCACTACAATCTCAAAGGGATGCAGTTCAGAACCACCAGTTGCTCCATGGGAGAAGGATGGAGAGTCTCCTCTCATACAATCTACTGCCTCTTAAAACCCACTGGAAGGTCAGCTGTGAGTTGGTTCTGACTTGACAGCACACAAAACCAACTATAAAGTATTGGAACTGAGGCAGGAATCAAAGGGTCATTTAAAGTTTCATATTTGGATAACTAGTTGAAATAAACATTGCACTCTTATGGCCTGTTTCAAATAGAAGTTTCCAGCTTCCTCATCTGCTTTCAAATAATGATTAAATATTTAAGTGCTTGAGTGTAAGACTTCCTTTCCTACAGTGCCAGCTATTAGCTAGTGAGTGAAAAAGCCTCTTGCAGATTGCATTTCTCTCTTCCTTTGTGGTCTGTATATTGAATAGAACAGTCCCTAGGAAACAGATAATCTCTGGTCTGCAAATCAAAAGATCATTGGTTTGAATTCACGCAGAGGTGCCTTGGAAGACAGGCCCAGGGATCTGTTCTTGAAAAGTCACAGCCATGAGAACCTTTTGGAGGGCAAGTCTGCTCTGAAACGCATTGTATATGGAGTCTCCATCGTTTAGAGTTGAAATCAAAGGCAGCTGTTATTGGTGTTACAAGCTGAACAACTGGAAATAGAAATAGTGTAGGGGATACCCTTCAAAATAGCTCTGTTGTGTCTCAGAATATTATTTGCAGAGGAGGACAAAAAACATAGTATTGGAGATATCTCAGGCCATCACCAAAGGAAGAAAACTCAGAAACAAACATGTTTAAAACTAATCATGTAACACTTTAAAAGAAACTAAACCAAGAGTTTAAAATGAATTATACTTGAGAGTCTCTCTAATACCATTATATGTCTACACATTAATAGCTATACTCATTGGAACATTTTTAAATGAATGGATCACAATTTAGCCTTGAATCCAGTGCTTTTAAAACTTCAAATGAATTTTAGTCAGTTGCCTACTTAAAACATTTGCCTTTAATCTTTAGAGTGTTGAGAAACAAAGCAGAGAGAATTTTTGATAATCAAATACAGTATTTCTTCCATTATGTTTCTTCCACTTGATTATGCATCATTTTCTGGTGGGAAGAAACAGTAAATAAGGGTGAAATTACTCTGTTGCAGAATATGGCTCAAGCCTGGAAGATGATGTGGTGAGCGATACCTCTGGATACTATCAGAGGATGCTGGTGGTTCTCCTTCAGGTACTGGGTGGGGACTGTAGAGTTCAATTGATGGGGTAGAAAGTCTGCATCTTTTAGTGAATGTTAGTACTTGTCAACTTTTATTATCATTACTAATAGTTCTGGCTGCACGAGGACTGTGTCTGTTTTAGAATGTCTCACTGAAACTCCATTAGCTAATAAATAGTTGCGGTCGGTTTTGGTTTTTTTTTTCTTATAGCAATATCCTTTTTTATCTATAGAATTTATAGTTAGATATATCAGTCTGATTTGACCAGTGCTGTATGATAATGTGAAATATTATAAGATTGATACCAACTTGGAAGAAGAGGATATTGAGTAGTATCCATACCCCTCCCCCCCAAAAAAAACCCCACCCAACTCTGTGCATAACAATTAGCTGGAACTGTTGTTTCTTTTAAACAAAAATTATTCTGTAACTCAATACTGTGACCATATTTTTTCTAGGCTAATCGAGACCCTGATACTGGAATTAATGAAGCTCAGGTTGAAGAAGATGCTCAGGTGAGTGAGGCCCATTATATGATAATGCTGTTATGACATACGTAAGTGAAAAAATCAGTGCTAATGACAAATTGTAGTGTATAGTACATGACAGAAGAATTGATGACTTGAGTTGTGGTGCCAAACAAAAGTGTTACACATGGACTGCCAAGAGAATAAACAAGTTTACCCTGGAGAGGTTAAAACCAGGCCACTCTTTGGAGGCAAGAAATTTGAAGATCCATCTCATATACTCTGGGCATCTGGCCAGGAGGGTCCAGTACCTGGAGAAGGATACCACGCTTGGAAGGGTGGAGGAACAGTGCAGGAGAGAAAGTCTCTGGATAAGATGGATTGACACAGTAACTGGGGTAATGGGATAAGTTTATTGGAGACAGTGAGAATGGCTTTCTGGACAGGGCAAAGTTCAGAACAGTTGTACATAGGGTCACTGTGAGTAGCAGGTATCTTGATGGTATATAACATCAACGATTATAATAACCTTGAAAAAGAATCATATTTATGGGCCTTTGACAAAATTAGTAAGATCCAAATAAGTAAATTTCTCTCATTTTGATCTGGCCTATTGAATCTGTATGCTGAGCAAATAATTGGTGAAGCTGGACTCTGAAGAACTACGTGGCATAAAGATTGGAGGAAGACTCATTGACAGCCTGCATTATACAGGTTACACAACTTGCTGAAAGTGATGCGGCCTGAAACACTTGCTACAGAGGAATAAAGACTATAGCTTTCAGTATGAATTACATCTCAAGATCAAGAAAACAAGATCCTTACCACCATGACAATAGGCAACATCATGACAGATGGAGAAAGGATTGAAATGGTCAGTGATTTAATCTTACTTGGATCCACAACCAACCCACTTGGTACTAGCTGTCAAGATAGCAGGAGGCACTTTGCTTTGGGCTAGTCAGCTGTCAGGGACTTCTCTAGAATACTGAAGAGCAATAATGTCAGTTTTTGAAGACTAAGGTGTATTTGATTCAGGCCACGTTCTCTCTTCTTTTTTTTAAAAAAAACAAAACAACAAAACCAAACCCAACTCTTTTCATGGTCAAGAGGAAAGCTGAGTTGCAAATTATTTGAAGTTGAAAATCAGTTCTTTCAAGCATCTTCATTGTAAAATGAGTCATTTAATTATAAGAAAGATGTAGGTGTAACTACAAATGCATGGGGGATCAGGAGAGGTTGTAAATACAATGAGTATCAGATGTGAATCCCTTTACCACTAGATAGCGATTGGAACTACTGTACTTTTTCACTTGTTTTTTTTTCTTTTTTTTTTTTTTAATTGGCTTGCTTACAAAGTTTGTATACAGTGTGCTTCACATTATTTTTCATTCACATTATGTTTCATACAATCATTCTCACGTATTATGTTTCATAAAATTAATCACCATTGGACCTTGCCCATATTGTCCAAGTCTTTTTGTCCAGATCCTTCCCATTTCCTCCCTTCGTCTGTCCACCTACCACACTGTGCAACCCTGTAGTTTCACACCTACCTATCCTCACCCCTCCAGCCCCATCTCTCTCCTCCTTGAGTTCCCATACATGTTTTAATAGTTGTCCTTCTGTTCTTACAATAATGGTCTTATGTAGTATTTGTTCACTCAGCATAATACTCTCCAGCCTTTCCTAAGTTATGCAGTATTTTTTTAAATAGTTGCTCCTGAGTGCTGCATAATATTCTGCTATGTGAAAGTACCACAGTTTCTCAATACATTTGGTTGTGTTCGGACATTTGGGCTGTTTCCATGTTGTTGCAATGGTGAATAACGCTACTATGAACATTGGTGTACACATCTCTGTTTCTGTCTCAGTTCTGATTCCCTTGGGATATCTTCATAGTAGTGGAATAGCTGGGTCTTAAGGCGTTTCTATGTTCAACTCTTTGAGGAAACGCCAAACTGTCTTCCAGAGAGTGGATTTACCATAGTCTTTAAAATCACTTGTTACGCTTCTGAGAGCTGGACAGTAATGAATACGGGTGACAGAAGAATTGATGCCTTTGAGTTATGGTGTTGGAAAAGAGTACTGAATATCCTGTGGACTGCTAAAAGAACAGATAGTGTCTTGGAAAAGATGTACCCAGAATGCTCCTTGGCAGGAAAAATGCAAGCTTGGTCTCTCATACTTTGGGCATGTAGCTAGGAGAGGCCATTCCATGGAGAGGGATATCATATTTGGAAAGGTGGAGGGTCAGCAAAAGAGAGGAAGATCTCTGGTGAGGTAGATTGACACGTGACTGCAGTAATGAGCTAAAGTGTATCAGAGATGACAAGGATGGCAGAGGATAGGACAGGATTCAGGTCTGTTGTTCAGAGGGTTGTTTTTTGTTTTTTTTTTTTTACTTGCTGTGTTAGTAGTTTAATGATAAACTACTCCCTTTTTGCAAACAAAATGCAAACCAAAAAGAAATTCACATCCCAACACTAGAGGGGCCCAACACACACTATGTTTCAAACAAAGGCCTAAGTCTTTGCAAGGAGTAAGAGTAGGAGTAGCACAGCAAAACAGCTTGTAGTACTACGGTTTGAGTTAAGCCAATGCATTTTACAGAGATGCAGCATTATCACATAGGTTCAAGGAGTTGTTAAAAGAAAAAGATGCTGAAAGATGGTCATCTGGAGAAAATGTGCCTGGTTGTGCTCAGTATTAGGAAGTCACCACACATATTTCTCTTCAGAATGACAGAGGGTTGCTTTGAGTTGTGCTTGATTCAGTGACACCTAACTACAACAAAATAGCTCAAAATTAGAATAAGACAAAATGAATGACAGAAAAGTGAATTAAAAACTTTTACATAATTTTTATTTTCTGAAAAACTGTATTTTCCTTTATTTGTCTATAAGTGTGTATATTTTTAAATACTGGTATTCATATGGGTTATGTGGTAGATGATTATTTACTATTGATTAGTGTTTTTTTTACCACCTCATCTCATCAAGTCCCCATTGCACCTTGCCTTTTCCATTACACCTCACATACCGCAACTAATCTCAGCTGCCCTGTTGGTTTTTTCCCCCTTCCATTTTCTTCAGTGCCCCCCCCCTTTTGAATAGCTATACATACCCTGTTCGTAGTTGCTGATTCCAATAGCCGTACGCCCTTCTATATGTGAGACTTTTTAGTGACTACAAAACATTCACAGAATGAGAAATTTTACCAAAAACCCCCAAGAGCTATATTTCAGGAGTATAGGGCATTTCATTACTTTGTAGATGACAAGTTATTTTAGTAGTAGGACATTCTCATTATTTCCTTTAATAGAGTCTTGTTTGCACTTTTGTCAGCTGTTTTCCAGTGACTTCTAAGTAAAAATTTTTATTGACATGCCTTCTAAGCCCTTAAGTGGGCTTAAAATGATTTATAAAGTAATCAGATACAGGAAATTTGAAACATGAGTGCTGTCTGAAAATTGGGAATTAATAATAAAATGTTAGTTGGATTTCTAGAATCCCATATTGTAACTGTGTCTCTCTGGTCACTTATTTAACTAAATGTGCAATTCTTTGTTGGAAGTCATATGAAAGAGCTGTGTTTCTCTGTCCAGTCTACTGTTTACTATGAAACAACTAAAGGGTGTATTATCTAACTTTGCAAAAGAAAAAGAGCACTCGCTCCCCTCTTTTGGGTATTTTGATTTTATGATGGCTTTAGACTGCTGTTAGATATTATTCTGCTGTGTACCATCAAGTTGGAACTAACTCATTGGTTATCTCCAGCGGGGTTTTCAGAGCTAGTAAATCACACAGGAGATTACTTTTTTCTCTCAAGAGCAGCTGATGGATTCAAGTTGGGATGCCAGCATAACTCCTTACCACTTGCCACCTTACCACTTAGCCACCAGAGCTCTCTATATATTTGTTCAGATGGATTTTTTCTTTTAAAAGGAACCTCTCTCTTACTTGCTTTTCTTCCTCCTCCTCATTTACCTGGCTGCTCTTCTCTGTCAGAGTCAGTCCTCAGTTTAGATACTTTGTGAGCTCCTGCTTGACTTCAGGTCTGAGCCAGATGCCTTTCACTGGGAAGCCTGGAGATCTCCAGGTTTCCTGTCTCAGCCCTTGTCACTGCTTCCCAAGGCCATTTTCAGCTCTGTGGAGCAATTTGTATCCTCAGCTCACAGCATCTATTAGGTACCCAGTAAATAACTGTTGAATGAATTTGTGCATAGTTCTCTAGCAGAGGGAACATTTCCCATTGGCAAATAAAGAAACTTTGTCCTCCCTCTTCCCCCAAGTAAATGATTGAACAGAGATTCCCACCAGGTTTTGTCTGTTTCCAAGCTCTTTCCCTGAACACTAGTCTGAGTGTTATTGGCCAGGGGTGCCTCCTGCTCATTTCCTTTGCCACATAAGGAATGTATTAAATACAGGTTGAATATGCAGCTTAATGCTGTTTTCTTGAGAGGAACAGGCCTAGAACTGCTCTAGAAACTTGGACTCCCAGCTGACCTTACTGCTTACCAGACATCAATTATTTGTAGGCTTCTGTGCACGACTCTCAAGGGGTTGGAGTTCTGGATGCTTGTCAGGGACATGGTAAACGAAACCAACTCTTGTAATCTCAGATGACTGTGGTGAGGCTTCATTAGAAAGCAGTGGGAAGATTTCCCGACACAAGCGAGATGTAATGAGAGCTGTGCTGCAGTGGGAGGCCGAGGGGAAAGAGGACACCATGACCTCGTTTTCATTGATTGTTCTCCCCATTGAGACCTCACCCTCAGAGTGCTCCTTAAACTTTAATGCACCCGTGAATCACCTGGGAATTTTGCTAAATTGCAGATCTGATTGAGTAGATTTGATTCAGCGGGGTGGATGGGCATCAGTCTCCATTTCTAACAAGCTTCCAGGTGATGCCAATGCTGGGGCCGGCCACACCTAAAGAACCTAATGCAGCCTTCCAGCCACTGTCCAACCAGTCTCATCTCTTGGAGATCCTATGGTTGCAGAGTAGAATTGCAGTGGGTCGGTTCAAACAGCCAACCTTTAGTTAGTAGCTAAGCATTTGACCATTTGCACCACTTGTTGGCTTCAAATACCATATAGGTGTCATTTACATATTGTGCAAATGATACAACAGAAGGGAATCACTGGGTATCTGAAAACTGCCTTAAAAGAATTACTTTGACACACCTCTTAAATAGATTCCAGGCTTCCCTATCTTTTCAGTGACCAGGAGCAATGTCAGCATAGACTTAGCAATACTAGATATTGGTCTTTGATTCTGCTCACATTCTCTTTCTCTCTCATATATATATAGTTGTTGTTGTTGTGTAGCATCGAGTCAAAACCAACCCATAGCTGACTCTCCCCTCCATTTGAGTTTTCAGAGACAGTTAATTGCATGGGAGGAGATTACCCATTCCTCTCCAGCAGAGCAGGTGGTGGAATACAAACCGTGTACCTTTGGGATTGCAATGCAGTGTCTTGCCACTAGGCTACCGGAGCAGTCTCAACTTATTCTCGTTTAAAAAAAATTCTTAAATTCCTGTTTATGATAATAATCCGACTTTATTTGATGCAAATGGATGTATTTCTTTTTATAAACGGACTAAAGAGATTGGTATATTCACGAGTAGTTTTGTAAACCTCTTTGATTATTTAAGATCTGCTATTGATTCTGAGGCTTTGTCTAACAAACTTTGGACATGTTGTAAGGAGGGACCAGTCCTTGGAGAGTGACATCATGCTTGGGAGAGTGGAGGGACAGTGTAGGAGAGGAATACTCTTGATGAGATGGATTGATTCAGTAATGAGGGTAATGGGGTTGGTGTGTTGGAGACAATAAGATTGGCACAGATAGAGCAGATTTCAGGGCTGTTGTACATAGGGTCACTAAGAGTTGCAAGTAACTCTACAGAAGACAACAACAACATTCATTAATACAAATAATCTACAGAGAAGATTCCTTCAGCACTATAAAGGGCCCTTTTGTAAGTTTGAGCTGTTTTCTCTGCTGATAGTTGGCATGGAGACTCCTGTATACCAGGGTCTGGTAAGCTGCAGTGAGTCATTCTCTTGGAAAGTGAACATTTTGTAGATAACCCATTTTACACATTTGTTTAATGTGTTAAAATGTATTTTATCTCTTCCACTGTCAGATTCCTTTGTTACAGTTTCTCTGCAAAGAAAGTTGAACTCTTTTTTTAAATTCATTTATTTATTTTATTTATTTTGTGTGTGTGTACTGTCAAATCAGATCTGACTGGTATAGGATGAAATTGCCCCCCCTTCTCCAGCAGAGCATCTGGTGGATTTGAACTGCGTACAGGAATAGATGGTATACCAATTGACATATTTCAGCTAACAGATGCTGCCCTGGACGTGCTCACCAAGTTGTGCCAAGAAATCTGGAGAACAACCACTTGGCCAACTGACTGGGAAAGATCTATATTTGTTCCCATCCCAAAGAAAGGTAACCCAACAGAGTGTGGAAACTATAGAACAATATCGTTGATTTCACATGCAAGCAAGATTCTGCTGAAGATTACCAAAAACGACTGGAACAGCACATCAGCAGAGAACTGCCAGAAGTCCAGGCTGGGTTTAGAAGGGGTCGTGGTACTAGGGATATTGTAGCTAAAGTTAGATGGATCTTGGCTGAAATCAGGGAGTACCAGAGGAATGTCTATCTGTGTTTCATTGATTATGCAAAGGCGTTTGACTGTGTGGACTATAACAAACTGTGGCTGACTCTGAGAAGAATGGGAATCCCAGAACACTTGATCGTGCTAATGCAAAACCTATACTTGGACCAAGAGGCATTTGTCAGAACAGAGCAAGGAAACACTGCATGGTTCAAAATTGGGAAGGGCGTATGCCAGGGATATATCTTGTCTCCATACCTTTTCAACCTGTATGCAGAACAGATCATCTGGGAGGCTGGGCTCTATGAGAAAAAGTGCGGCATCAGGATTGGTGGAAGATCTATCAGCAATCTGCAGATGACACAACCCTGCTTGCTAAAACTGAGGAGGACCAGAAGTGCTTGCTGCTGAGGGTCAGGGACTGCAGTCTTCAATATGGATTGAGGCTCAGTGTTAAGAAGACAAAGATTCTCACCACTGGACCAGTTGGCAACATCAGGATGGATGGTGAAGAGATTGAGATTGTTCACAGCTTTAGTCTTCTTGTCAACACTCTTGGCACCAGCAGCCAGGAAATGCACATAACAACAACAACTTCTGGGATTGCAGTGCAGTTTCTTGCCACTAGGCCACCAGAACTCCCTGAAAGTTGAACTCTTATGGGAAGAGTGAAATGGGAAGGGGAATTAATTTTTATTGAGCACCAGCTATTGATTACTTGACATTGTTCTATATATTACATAAATGATACAGTCTCTTATCAACAATTTTATATAATGAATACAGTGATAATTCTGTGGTAGAATTCCAGACCTCTTTTGAGGAAATGCAAGTTTTATTCCAGCTGTGGACCTCATTCGTGCCCAACCACCACCTATATGAAATTGGAAGCTTGGTTACTCTGATGCTGAATAAGCTTCCCTGGTGCTTCCAGTCTAAGATAGACTAGAGGAAAAGGTCTGATGATCAGCTTCCAAAAATCAGCTAGTGAGAACTCTGGTGATCACAGCTCTCTGCAGTTGATTATAGGGACGGCACAGTACTGAGTCGAGTTTTGTTCCATTGCACATGGTTTGGCTATAAGTCGGGCCGCTGTATGGCAGCTAACAAAAACTCTATGGAAAAAATAGTTCTGTGTCCCACTCTAAGGTGAGAACATTGATGTTTAAGAAAAAATTAAGCACCTCACCTACGATCTCACTGCCAAGATCTTCAAACTGTCCCCTTTGCTCCTCCACATTTTAGAGAGGTCCCTCATAGTGGACTTGTTCAGTGAGACATAATCTCCTTATTTCTTGGCTCCTGGTACCAAGGGTATTGATTATTGATCCAAGGAAGAGTAAATCATTGACAGCTTCCATCCTTTTATCATCTCTCACGTTTACTGTTGGTCTTGTGGTGAGGACCTTTGTTTTCTTGAAGTTGAGATGTAGTCCATACTGAAGGCTGTAGTCCTTAATCTTCTGCATCAAGCATTTCATTTTATAGCAAGCACCAGTGTGTAAATGCCAGAGGGGTCACACATGGTATACAGGGTTTAGTAGAGCTCCTAGGTTAAGGCATGCTAGAAAGCAGGGTTGACTTAATCTACTTTTGAAATAGCAGGCCTCTGAAAACCCTATGAACAATAGAGGAACATAGGTAGTTGTTAGATATTAGAGGTAATAGTAGAGGTAGAGAAGTTAATCAAAATGATGCAAAACAGCTGCAAACATTGTTTAATAGTTGGGACATGAAATGTACAAAGTAAGAATGTTAAAAACTAGAAGTTGTGAAAAATTAAATGAAACATGTGAACATGGACATTCTAGGCATAGTGAGATAAGATGGACTGGCTTTGGCCACTTTGAATTAAATAATCATATGGTATACTATACCAAGAATTGGATTGGGGAAGTCTGCTGTCAGGAACCTCTTCAGATTACTGAGGAGCAACAGCGTCAGTCTAGAGACTAACGTGCACCTGATCCAAACCATGGTCTTTGCAGTTACTTGCTGTGCATCAGAGAGCTGGAAAGTGACTAAAGGTGACAGAAGACTAATTAATGCCTTTGAGATGTGGGGCTGGAGAAGAGTATTGAATGTACAGTGAACCCCTAAGAGAACAAACAGGTCTGTCTGGGAGAGGGTGAAACCAAGTTTCTCCTTGGAGGCTAGGATTTTTGAAGCTCCATCTCACATACTTTAGGCACGTGGCCAGGAGTGACCAGTCCTTGGAGAAGGGTTTCATGCTTGGAAGGGTGGAGGGACAGTGCAGGAGAGTAAGACCCTGGATGAGATGGATTAATACAGTAACTGGGGTAATGGAGGTAGGTATGTCAGAGTCAATGAGACTGTGTCAGGCCAGGGTAGACTTCAGAGCTATTGTGCATAGGGTCGCTATGAGTCACAGGTGACTTGGTGGTACATAGCAACAACAACAGTAATAACCTGATTCAGAGTGACCCAGCCAGTCCATCTTAGTTCACTTATGCCTAAGGTGAATAGCTTTAATACGTCAGCTACTTGAATTCCTCTATTGTTTATAGGGCTTTTAAGGCCTGTTATTTTAGGAGTAGAAGACCAGCCCTGCTTCTTAGTCTCTCTTATTCTATGAGCTCTGCTGCAACCTCTCCAACATTTGAAACACTGATGGCATAACTTCCATCATCAGAGCAACTCACGTGTTGAAATAGGGGGAACAGTGCATGGTTTACAATCAGAAAGAGTATGCATTAGGGATGTGTCCTTTCTCCATACCTATTCAGTCTGCATGCTGAGCGAATTACTCAGAAGGCTGGACTCTGTGAAGAGGAATGTGGCAGCAGGGTCTGAGGAAGACTAATCAGCAACCTGTGTTATACAGAAGACATAATCTTACTTGCTGAAAGTGAGGACAAGTTGAAATTCTTGCTGAAAATGATTAAATACTGCAGCGTTCAATATGGATTACATCTCAACATCAAGAAAACAAAGGTCCTTACCATTGGGCCAGTAGAGACAACATCATGATAGATGGAGAAAGGATTGAAACTGTCAGTGATTTCAACTTGCTTGCATCCACAGTCAGCATCCTTGATACTTCCCAGTTAGAAAATCAAGAGACTGGGAAGTCTGCTGTTAGGGACCTTTCCATATTATTAAGAAGCAATGATGTTTGAAGACTAAAGCTTACCTGATTCAGGCGATAGTCTTTTCAGTCACTTGCTATGCATCTGAGAGTGGGACAGTGAATAAAGATGACAAATAATTGACTCTTTGAATTATTTTGTTGAAGAAAGGCACTGGATATCCCTGGACTGCCAAAAGAACAGACAGAGATATCTTGGAAAAAGTACAGCCAGAGTGGGCCTTGGAGGTGAAGACGGCAAAGCTTCATGTCTCATACTTGGGCATATTACAAAGAGAGGCTTTTCTTTAGAGAGGGACATCGTGCTTGGAAAGGTAGAGGGTTAACAAAAGAGAGGAATATCTCCAGTGAGATGGATTGAGAAAGTAACTGCAGCAAGGGGCTCAAATGTGTTGGAGATTATGAGGATAGCAAAGGATAGGGCAAAGGATCAGGTCTTGTTCACAGGGTTGCTGTGAGCAATATTTGACTGAATGGCATCTAAGAACAACAATAGTAGGAACCAACTACCTCAGAATTTTACTATTAATGGCAGTTTTTATTGCACTCCTATTTGAAAACAATGAACATGTGCTATTTCTGTAGTCTGGTATAAAAGGTTATTCTAAGAAAGTCCCGTAGTATTAAAGTTTAGATATTTAAACGGCTTTCATAGTACTTCCTTCCATTTTGAGGAACATATTTATATGAGCAGGATTGTTACTGTTTATTTTTATCATTAATTTGAAATATATTTTCAAATGGAGTCCAAGTATGTGTAGATCTCTTCTTCCCCTTTCCTCTGGAAATAAAGTATAAATCCTTGCTATCATAACATATATCCTTAAACACAAGGCAATAAAAAAACTTCTAATCCCAAGTATATGCTATTATTATTCTCTTTAATATTTCATTTACTACTTGTGGGTATAAGGACAACTCTCAAGTAACAGCATTAATAAATTGCATTCATCTTTGTTTACTAGGTATGTGTATCTTAAAATGAATAATTGAAAGGGTAGTATAAATATTTTAATGATGTAATGTCTTCAAGTTTCAAGAAATTATCTACATCTCAGAAAGTGAACTTAAAGAATTGATGGCAGTATTTGTGTATAATCTTAATTTTTGTTAATTGTGTGAATATTAGAAGGTGTATGTATTCCTTTTCATGTCAAAGAGTAAATATGACCACTAAAATTATTTAACAAATGTTAAATGTGTCATTGAGAAGGATTGACACAGTGACTGCGTCAATGAGCTTGAGCATTTGGGAGAACATTAGGACGGCACAGGACAGGCAGAATTCCACTCTGCTCTTCATAGAGTAAGCTCTCAGCTGGATGGCATCACCACCACCAGATGCCTACTGTGTCAGGAAATGTGCTACGATCACAACCTCTTAACAGTTTGTTGTGATCTTTAGAAAGGTGAAATTATTTTATACTTTCCTTTGGTTAGATTTCAGTTGTTGTTGTGTGCCATTGAGTCAAAACGGACTTATAGCTGACCTTCCAGGGGTTTTCAGAGGCAAAAAATTGCCTGGGAGATTGCTTATCCTTCTCCCCGAGAACTGCTGCTGGATTCAAACCTCATGCCTTTGGAATAGCAGCCCAGCTTCTTACCACTAGGCCACCAGAACTCCCTAACAAATCTCCATTACAAATAACAGATCTAACAAGTAACATCTCAGTTACAAAGAGAAAATAGGAGGGATTTTTTATGTATGCTGTTGACACAGTGTAAGCAAAATAGAAAATGCAGACAACTTAGCTTCTAACTTCTTTCCCACCGTGCAACAGGAGACGTCAGCAGTGAGACAGTAAGAAATTTCTGCCAGCAATGCCCTTGCTCCTGAAAGACTGTGGCTCATCATAGACATTTTGGGAACATTGACTCCAGCAAAACAAGCTCCAGAGAAACTTCAAATTTAGTGATAAGAGTTTATTTTTAGGGCATGAAGTATTGGAAATGACTGAAGTATAAGATGAAAAATGAGTTGAATTATTGTTTAGTGAGTACATAAAATGTGATTAAGAACTTGGGAATGAGATGGAACAACAGTACTAATGGATATTCACATTTTCCCAGGCTTTGTTTCAAGCTGGGGAGCTCAAGTGGGGGACGGATGAAGAAAAATTTATCACTATCTTTGGAACACGAAGTGTGTCTCATTTGAGAAGGGGTGAGTCAAAGTATAGAGCCAATGTTCTAGTGAATGTTGAAAGTAGATGTCAAAATGATTTCATAACAGATACTTATGGAATGAACAGTCTTTTTTTCCTTTATTAACTTTCGGCTACCTTGAGACATTTCATTTCGTTTGTTGCTACTTTAAATAAAGTCTTACCAAAAGTGACTTTAAAAACTGAGGTTTATGTTTGTCCATAGAATTTCATGTCTGGATTTTCAGGTCATGAACTTTGATTTTCTGTTCTACCATCTTTCATGTTCCAATTTTCTTCCTTCTGATTCTTATCTCATTGTTACAATATGGCTGTTGTAGCTTCAAATATAACCATTTTTTACAGCTGGAAGAAAAGGAAGCAAAAGATAAAAAAAAGGAAGAAAAGTCAATATCTCTTTTTTGTTGTTTGTTTGGGGTTTTTTTTGGTCAAGAAAAGGCAATAATTCCGGAATTCGCCCTAGTAGATATCCCTTTGGATCTCTCTAGTTATAACTGGTTGAGGGCAAGGGCTAGGGAATCCGTGAACACCTAACTTTAATTGTCTGTTGCTTGAGGCTTGTCATCATATCGAGGCTCTGATATCAAGGTTGGGTAGGACATCGCCTGATCAGAGTAAATATCTTTCGGGAAAGAGTTCTCTTTATTTGATTAATAACTTACTTGCATTATTTCCCCCCTAGTGTTTGACAAATACATGACCATATCAGGATTTCAAATTGAGGAAACCATTGATCGAGAGACTTCTGGTAATTTGGAGCAACTACTTCTTGCTGTTGGTAGGTAACTTTACTATGTATATAGTAGTTATTGTGTGAAGAGCTGAAATATTTCATGCAGTTGATGATGTATTTGAAAAGAATCACATATTTCTTAAAGAATTTGACCGGATGTTTGGGTAACTCAACTCCTAACTTTCGAACTCAGAAGTCTGCTTTGAAGTTAGAAATTTATGAATAGTTGATCATTTGTTTCCATATTAAGTAATTTTGAATTTTATTTTAACTGAGGTTTCAAAATAATCTAGAAAGATTAGAGAAATGATGTTTTGCAGTTTGTTGTTGTTATGTGCCATTAAGTTGCAACTCATAGCAACCCTATGTACAATATTCTGAAGCCTGCCTAATCCTGAGCCAGTCTCACTGACTCTTAACACACCACCTACCCCCATTATACCAGTTACTGTGTCCATCCATTTCATCTGGGGTCTTCCTCTCCTGTTCTGTCCTTCTGTCCTTCCAAGCATGATGTCCTTTTCCAAGGTCTGGTCCCTCCTGGCCCATGCCCAAAGTATGGGATATGGAGTATCAACATCCTTGCCTCCAAGAAGAAACTTGATTTCACCCTCTCCAAGACAGACCTGTTTGTTTTCTTAGTGATCCCTGTGGTTCAATACTCTTCTCCAGTACCACATCTCAAAAGCATCATCAATGCTACTTCTGTCATCCTTAGATGTTGTGCATAGCAAGTAATTGTGAAGATCATGGCCTAGATCAGTCACACCTTAGTACCTAGACTGACATCATTACACTTTAGCATTCTGGAGAGGTCCCTGACAGCAGATTTCCCCTATGCAATTCATCTTTTGATTTGCAGTAGATTGTAATTTGGTATACTTTCCTAATACAAAGAAAATCTTACTTGAGAGTCTACCTAGTTTTCATGTGGTTCTGGAGCAAACCTTTGTCGAATGGAAATTTTTCTTCAAAGTCCTGATGATAGGCTGCACTTTTTGTGCAGTCTTTTAGAGAAAAAGCTAAGGATATACAAACACCAACACTAAAAGTATATTTCATCTTCTGAGTCTGTAATTCATAAATTTTTACTTGGAAACAAGTAGGCAAACTCTTCATAATTAGAATGCGCATCAAAATGATCACAGTTTTAATTACAAGTTTCTTTCTTAAGGACTAGTAAAAGGGGAATTAAACTATAATTCAAGGATTATTTTTTCTATTAAAATATTTTTTGTGATAGATTTTCTAATGTTAACTTCGTTAAGGAGCCCCAGTTAACACATTAGACATGCTCATGTTCAGAAAAATTTGCTTTTTTTGCATTAGTTTATTATTGTTGTTGTTGATTGCCTTCGATTTGAGCATGATTATAGTGACCCTCAGAACAAAAGACCTGAAGCTGTTCTATAATCATCATCATTTAGCAAAGTTCATAGAGTTTCCAGAGGCATGTTATTTAGGCAGAGGATGCCACTCCTGATAAATCTCATGTTGCTGTGTGTGAACCTCATATTGCTCTGGGTATTAAGAACACTGACATTAAGATATAGGCCAAGGGTTGTCAAAGATTAAATACAATGGCCTTGTCTAGCCTGTGACTAGGACTACATGATGCCTAGCTCCAACTGCTGACTGAGTGAGGACTCACAGAAAGGTCTGGATAGAATTGGAGAAAAATGGAGAACAAACTGAAATTCTAAAAATGGGTTTTATTTACTGGACCAGTTAGGACTAGGGGAACCCTTGAGATTACTGCCCTAAGATACTTTTTGAACTTTTTAAAAAGATACTTCTGAAGAATAACTTGCATCCAAATAATAGGCTAGTAAAATAGACACAATTGCCTATGAGCACTGTCCTAATCTAAATAATAAACTAAATGAAACCAGTGGCAAACATTTCCACTGAAGTTAAATTGAAAATGTAGGGAAGAGCAGGGAAGCTAGATTACAGGATAGAAACAACCATTCTAGGATAGAACAAACAGAAGGGAAATGAGAATACTGGCACACTATGAAAAATGGAACCGATATAGGGAACAAACCTGTCAAATGGGAACTTCATTTGCTGTGTAAACTTTCACTTAATACATAATAAAATATCATTTAAACAGAGATAGATAGGGTAGTAATACCTTCCTTAGAACAAAGGTGGGCCCTTGACTCATTGTGATTTATAACCTTGGAAAACCCAGTAAAGGGTTTTTGCTTTTGAGTAATCCTGTATCATTTGCGTGTGTGTCTTGGAATAAAAACATGCAAGAGGCTTGCATAATTTATTGTAAATGTTATGAAGAAGATGACTCACTGGAGGATATTGTTCTTGGTAATGTAAAGGGTTAGCACAGAAGAGAAGTCCTTCAAGGACTCAGTGCCTGCAACAGTGGGACCAAACAGCAGTGATTATGAGGATGTCGCAGGGCCAGACAGTTTCATTCTGTTGTTCAGAGTTGCTATAAGCTAGAATTGACTTGTTGGTGCCTAATAACAACTCTAACAGTGGGCTTGAGCATATCAAAGATTATAAGGTAGCACATAAGAGGGCAAGTATCAGATCTGTTGTTCAGAGGATTGCTGTGATTGTAGTTGACTCAGTAGCACCTAACCACAACAATAGCAGGATTGTTATATAACCCAGAGTGCCCAAATGCTATTAAAAAAAAGTGCTTGTATAACAAAGAAGCATAGCGAAATCTTGGATTTCTTGCCATACATGCCTTTCTATGTAACTCAAAACTCAAGCTGGACTCTAAGAAAATACTTGGTGATTGACGAGATTAGATTAGCTTGCATAGGAGCCATGTTACTGCTTTTATAAAAATAGAATCATTGGCGGAAGGCGGCTATATTTTAAAGTTATAAAATCCTTTCATATCAGAATAAAATGTGATGATTGTATTATTTGTTTTCATAGTAAAATCTATTCGAAGTATACCTGCCTACCTTGCAGAAACCCTCTACTATGCTATGAAGGTAAGAAGATCTCTAATTAATCTTTCTTTATCTTGAAACTCTAGTCTGTCTTGATGGTTATTATGTTTTCCCCATCTTATGTAGTTATTTTTATCATGTTTTAGATGAGAAAGTCTTGTTTTAATTTAAAACATGTATCTCAGTTCTACTAAATTGCTTTACTTTATTGATTTATTCTATCTCAAGGGAGGATAAATGCTGTAACTGATGTTTTTAAAATTACATGCCTCTCTCTTTTTCTTTTTCCAAAGGGAGCTGGGACAGATGACCACACCCTCATCAGAGTCATGGTTTCCAGGAGTGAGATTGATCTGCTTAACATAAGAAAGGAGTTCAGGAAAAATTTTGCCACCTCTCTTCATTCCATGATCAAGGTAATAGGAAAAGCCAATTGCTGTCCAGTTGATGCCATGTATCTTGGTGCAGAACTGTGCTCCTTCGGGTTTTCTGTAACTTATCTCTCAGGAGATTGCAAACTCTCTCTTCCCCTGAGGTAATTATGGGTGGACTGAAACCACCAGCCTGTCAGTCACCAAGTGCACTAACTCTTTCCACCACCCAAGGATTTGTGGGTAATAGAACTTTTAAAAATCAGAGTAGACCAGAGACTGACTAGATGGATGATAGAATCCAGTCTCTGTGTTAAAATTTTAGTGATAGAGTTAGAGCTACTCTTGTGGCATAATCCAAAGCTGGTTGCATTGCTAACACAGAGGCATCTTTCGTGGCGGTTCATTTTATCAGCTGCTCTCAGGGGGAAAAATAGGTAACCTCCTAGCCAGAAACCCAATGGAAGTCCCCTTCATTTGTAACTGACTTGGTGGCATTAAGTGAGTGAGATTAGAGCTATGTGTTACAAAGTTTGGATAATGTTTCTTGAAGAAGGGATGATGGCCTCCAAGTGAAAGCTGGAACGGGTGCTGACACTCTTGGTGATATTAAAAGCATTATTGAATAGTGATGACAGGTGACTCAGCAAACCCAGCCCCATGTCCATGATAATGATGTGAGTATTCTTTCTTTTATTGGTTCCAGCTGTCTTTAGTTCCTCTTTTCCTTCATATCAGTTTTTCATTATTTTATTGTCTGTTATCATCTTGTCTCTGGTATTTGCTTTTAGGTAGAAAGAACCAAGTACATCTTTACTTATCTGGCATAAGTAAAGAGCATACATATCACTAGCATTTTTGTCTTTTCTAAATGCAAAGGATTCTGGACCCCTAATTATAATTGGCTTAAGACATTTTAGCTATTCTCTTGTTGTTTTTGGTCAAAGAGTAATGTGGTCCATGTGCTAAGGAAGATCTCAATTAAGGAAGTTTTTAATTTAGTGTTTGGTTTAGCTGAAACGTGGTCAGTTCATCCATATGCTGTCTGCAGAAACACATCTGTATATGAAACAAGACAAGCCAAAATCATCAAGTCTTGCAGCCCCTATAGTACTTATCTTCAAAAAGGAAAAGAAAAGCTCTTTGCAGTTGAATCAGTCCCAACAGAGTGACCCTTTAGGACAGAGTAGAGCTGCTTCATGAGGTTTTCAAGGCTGCAAATCTTTATGGGAGCAAATTACACATCTTTCTCCTGAAGACAGGTTTGTAGTTTTGGTCCACTGACGTTTCGATTAGTAGCTAAGCACTTAACCACTGCACCACTTGGGCTCCATTTACCTGCCATGTATTAGAAATGTATAACTTACTTAGAAAGCTTGTATTTAATATGCTTGTTCAATGTGAGGGCAGATCCTTTACCCTGACCTCTGTTACTAGAGGGAAGTATGTAAATTACTGTCTTTGAGAAAACTGTGTTTAAGTTAGAAAGTTAATATAAGTTAGATTGATAAGGAAACTCTCTGAATAACAATGCTGAAGTGAAAAAGTCATACACACAAAGATTACCCACTTGGGAGTGATACAAATGAGATGAATGTATTTGCTATTCTGAATTTCTTAGCTTTGGTTTTCTGTGGAGTGTTGTGTGACTCATGGAGATTAATGAAGTACGTTTGGGTTTCAGGATGATACATCGGGGGACTATAAGAAAGCCCTCCTGCTGCTCTGTGGAGAAGATGACTAAAGTGCCTCCTGGGAGACCCGCCCTGTGCCTCCCACCGCTGCCTCTGCTGCCGTCCAGCATAGCCAGCACACTTCTGTATGCTAGTGCCTGCCACATTGCCTTGTTCATACCACCATGCTAGTGACCAAAGCATGCATACTGTAGAAGTATGCATATACATATAGACACCTATGCTTATTTCTGATCTTAAGTTGAGACCTTTCTATCTCTTTGTTAAAGTACTTACATTATAAGGTCTAGAGACGTGACACCTATGCTTATTTCTGATCTTAAGTTGAGACCTTTCTATCTCTTTGTTAAAGTACTTACATTATAAGGTCTAGAGACGTGATCATTTATATTTTCTGTTAAGTGGTCAGACTGCTTTTAGCTTTTTTTGTAAAACTTCATTTATATTATTCCAATAACCATATTACCTTAATCGAAATCTTAGCCTTGAAGTTGTGAACTCCTGGAAGTGTTAATAATCAAGTTTGCTACTAAATGAAATCTAAAAACTCATGTTAGTTGCATTCAAAAGATTGACAAAAAATAAAAACAAACATTTCCAATTCCCCAAGTTACAGTTGTGAGTGTGTTTTAGAGTATTTTTTTTAAAAACAATATTATCTGTTTCTAAGGCCATCATTTGACAGCAATGCTAATTGAGAAGTGAATTTACAGTTGGGTTTTAGGATGATAGAAAGGTAACAACACAAGCTATGAGCTTCCTTCCTCCGCATGTGAAGTGAGGTTGAAGGAGGTTGGACCTGGGATGTATCTGCATGCTTGTCCTCTAGCTTGATAGAAATGCTCATTTGGAAAGCAAATAAAAATTCAGAGCACTATCTTCCTCTTTCCTATTATAAACTTGTTTTTCCCACTCACCATCTGCTACCTTCTTTGAGATAAAAAGTAAAAAGCAGGCATTGTGTTTTAGAAAGGAGCGGTTTCTTAATCTTGTCTGATATTTACTTTACAGTTTTCTTTCTGTGCTCAGATCACCTCTTTAGTTGGCATAGTAATACTTACACCCCCACAGACACATTTTGAAACCAAAGTGATAAACTGATTGCCCTTGGTAAGAAGACATCTCTAAAAAAATAATTCATCTCTCTATGGCAACATAGTATTAATGCCCTTTTCACAAAGTTAGCTGCTCATCAGAATCACCAGAGAAGCTTTAAAAAAAGATGTGTAATTGTATATAACCAGAAAAGTCTTAAAATTATCTAAGATATGAAAGATCCCCCCCCCCCAAGCGCTATAGTCAATTCTGTTGCAGAGTCAGATTGAGAATTATTCTTCATAGGAAATATCTTAAATGGTAGTGTCAGAGGTCAGAGGTTCACTTTGGTTTTTTTTTATTTTGTTGTTGGGCTTTTTTTTAAGCTAGCTGCTTTTAAATATAAATTCTAGTTAGTTTATTATGCTTCAAAAGAAATGACCTAGGCACCATTAAGATCTGCTATCCGTAATCCCTTTGTGATTCTATGCTCAGGTCTTGCTTTGTGATACTTAAAAGTTTATGTTTTTAATTTATTTCACATAGACAAGCTGACTCTAGATTTTATGTGAAAAATAATTAAAACATTAAAAAAATTCTCTATCATTGAGTCAGAGCTGATTGAAAGCTGACCCTCTCCTGGATTTCAGAGGCTATAAATCAAATAAGAGGGACCTCTGATGGCTTAGTGGTAAGGGATTGCCCTGCCTGTACAAAAGTATGCAGTTCAGATCCACCAGCTACTATGCAGCTCTGTCAGGTTTATTGACATGGTGACTGCTGGGATGGGCTTCAGTGTGTCAGGGTGTATGAAGATGACACAGGATAGGACAGGGAGCAGATCTGCTTTTCATAGGTCGCTATGAGTCATACTCGACCTGGTATCAACAACAATGCAAGAGAAAAATGGGACATTTCCTGTGCTGTTTACTGCCTCTGAAAACCTGCGAAAGGGTCAGGTTGGTTCTGACTTGACAGCACACACAGCGACAACATATATGTTCTAATACATGTGCTATGCATTAGAAATGTATAGGCTAATAAGAAAGCTTGCATTTAATGTAGTTGTTAGACGTGAAGACAGGCCCTTTTCTCTGTTGTCTTTTACTAAAGAGAAGCACATCATTTATTACCTTTAAACCTGTGACTTTTCAGAAGCTGTAAATCATACAAGTGAGTGTAATAAGCCTTTCCTATATCAGAATACATATACAGCCTCAATTATAACTATATAGTACATGAATAGACACATGGACAAATATCAGTACAAAAATGCAAAATACTTTACATTTGGAAATTTAAGTTTAATAGAGATAGGCCCTCATCTACTGTATACATATGGAATTAGACTTTGAAGTACATGATGTGAAAGAATTTGAGCAATCAACTAAAAAAACATTAGATCCATACTACAAGCCATATAGTAGAATAACTTAAAAATGGCTCAAATACGTAAAAGAACTAAGTCACAAACACAGTAGGAAAACATGAGATTTTTCTCCTTCACTACTAGGCTTCATCAGAACAGAGCAAGGAAACACTGCATGGTTCAAAATTGGGAAGGGTGTGCATCAAGGTTGTGTCCTATCTCCATATCTTTTCAATCTGTATGCAGAACAGATTATCCAGGAGGCTGGGCTTTATGAGGAGAAGTGTGGCATCAGGATTGGAGGTAGACTCATCAACAGTCTGCGTTATGCAGATGACTCAACCCTGCTTGCTGAAACTGAGGAGGACCTGAAGTGCTTGCTGCTGAAGGTCAAGGACTGCAGCCCTCAATATGATTTGAAGCTCAACATCAAGAAACCAGGTTCTTAACCACTGGGCCAATAGGCAGCATCATCATAGATAGTGAAGAGATTGAGATTATTGACAGCTTCAGTTTGCTTGGCTCTACAGTCAACACTCTTGAGACCAGCACACAGGAAATTAAAAGACAAATTGCATTGGGAAAGTTTGCTGTCAGAGACCTTTCCAAGGTACTGAAGAGCAATGATGTCAGTCTGGAGCCCAAGGTGCACCTGATACAGGCCATGGTCTTTGCCATTACTTGCTATGCATCAGTGAGCTGGACAGTGACTAGGAATAATAGGAGAATTTATGCCTTTCAAATTTGGTACTGGAGAAGAGTATTGAATATACCATGGACTGCTAGGAGAACAAACAATTTTGTCCTGGAGAGGGTGAAGCCAGGCTGCTCCTTGGTGTCAAGCATTCTGAAGCTCCATCTTAACATACTTTGGACATGTTGCAAGGTGGGATCAGTCCTTGTAGAAGGACATCATGCTTGGGAGGGTAGAGGGACAGGGCAGGAGAGGAAGACCCTCGATGAGATGGATTGATTCCATCACTGGTGTTATGGGGATAGGCGTGTCAGAGACAATAAAGTTGACAAGAGATAGAGTAGGGTTTAGGGCTGTTGTATATACAGTCGCTATGAGTCAGAATCGACTCGACACATAAAAACAACGTGTGTTGGGTTTTCTAAGAAGCAGATGCTAAAGAAGTTAGGGGTGTAAATGGTTTATTGAAGGGAAAGGAAGAAAATAAGGCAGGGACTAGTGCTCAGATTGTGATGCAGACATGCCTACTTTGCCAGTCTCATGTGAAGCTCGGGGGTGGTGTGTTTGAAGAAATAACTGAGCTCAATAATTAACACAGTGCTTAGCAGAGAAGAGAATGATTCATCAGGAAAATGGACACTTGTGCACTAAGGGTCATCACAGTATTACTTTTCACTCAAATTGGTGGAGATAACCTACATGTCTATCTGCAGATGGGTGAATAATGATTGGCCATAGAATGAAGTCCTGCTCTGGGATACTGTGTGGATAAACCGTGCAAACTTTATCCTGACTGAAATGAGACCCTTACTAAGGGACAAATATATGATCTCCTCAATAGAAAATGCCTAGAATAGGTAAATGTATACAGATTAAAGTCTGTTAGTAATTACCAAGGATTCAAAGGCCAATGAAAAAGGAAGATTCTGCTTAGGGTTTCTGTTACAGATGATGGAGAAATTTGGAAATAGTTGTGATGGCTGTTGTTATTAATATCTAAGTCAAATTAAAAAAAATGATAAAATTTATCTCTATCATCTTATCAGTCTATCATCTATCTATCTTTTATCTCTACACATACCTGACCCTTCTGTGGGTTTGTGATAATCGCACAGAAAGAGATTCCCTGTCTTTCTCCCGCGATACAGCTAGTATATGCGAACTGTGTACCTTTGGGATTGCAGTTCAGTTTCTTACTGGTAGGCCACCAGAGTTTCTACACACACACACACACACACACACACACACACACACTCTCTCTCTCTCTCTCTCTCTCTCTCTCTCTCTCTCACTCACTCTGAAATAAAAGCTGAAGCAAACCCAAAGTAGCTAAAAACTGGACACTGCTACCCACCTACACTCCTCCCAGCTTTTCCTAAAGGGAAATCTAAGTTGCCTGTCACCATATCTGCTTTAATAACCTTGCAATTGGTGGGCTTTCTAACTACCACTCCAAATCCTAAAGTTGACAACAAAACTAGAAGAAAAAGATGGTAATGTTTTTCTTTATTTTTTTATTAATATTTGTGTCTTCTATAGAAGCCCAGGCTGAAAGTAAAGAATACAAGAAGAATGTCTATTTGTTCTCTACTGACTATGTACAGGCATTTGACTGTAGCCCATAACAAGTTGTGGCTTATATTGAGAAGAATGGTAGTCCTGGAGCACTTGATTATGTTCAAGTGAAACTTACACCTGTATCAGAAGATTGTGTGAACAGAGCAAGGGAACACTGCATGGTTTATAATTAGTAAGGGAATGCGTAAGTTATATTCTACCTCTATACCTATTCAATCTGTATGCTGAGGAAATTATTTGAGAAGTTGGTCTCTGAAGAGGAAGACACCAAGATCAGAGGGAGACTCATCAATAGCTCGAGATATATAGATGACACAACCTCGCTTGCTGAACGTAAGGAGGACTTGAAGCACTTGTTGCAGAAAAAGATGGTAATTTTTGACTACCCAACAATCAAAAGTTCTAAAGAGCAAGGATGTCAGTTTGAAGACTAAGATGCACCTGCTCCAGGCCATAATATTTTCAGTTGCTTCCTATGCATCTGAAATCTGGGCAATGAATAAAGATGAATGAAGAATCAATGCCTTTGAATTGTGGCATTAACAGAGTATTAACTATCCCATGGAATGTCAAAAGAACAAATCTGTCTTAAAAAAAGAGCAACCAGGGTGTTCCTTAAAGACAAAGATGGTGAATCTTTTCCTCCCTTACTTTGGGCATGTTTTCAGGAGGAACCAGTTCATAGACAGAAACATCATGCTGGGAAAGGTAGAGGGTCAGCAAAAGAGAGGAAGACTCTTCATGAGAGAGATTTCCATAGTGACTGCCACAGTGGATTTGAGTGTGACAGACAGCGTGAGGATAGGGCAAGGTTCAGATCTGTTCTGAAGGCTGTTCTAACTCACAGTCAACTTAATGGAGCCTAACAACCACAACAATCTCAACACAGATTTAAACCTTCAGGAACAAGGAGGAAGAAAAAGAAATAGAATACTGCTACCACCCTATCTGTGGTAGTGGAAGTGGCAAGAAGCTGCACTGCAATCCTGAAGGGCTATAACAGTCCTGGAAGGGACCCTGTGACAGAGTGCATAATAGAAGATGAGAAAGTCAAGAGGAGCCTGTCCTAAGAAGACTGAGAGGCAGCCCGTACCTGAGAAAGGTATATAGGTGAATGCAGAAAGAAAAACCTGATTGTTTGCAGGGCTGGCTGAAAGAAGCTGAGAGAACTATCCTGCAGCAAAGAGGGAGAAATATGGTCATCTCTTCAGAGGAGGCTTCTAGACTGTTTGCATGACTCCTGATCCTTCCTGATCCCAAGTTGTAGCCTGTTGACATTTATCCTGAGTTGTGTCCTGTTGTTTACTTAATAAACTGCTTAACTATAAGTAAGACCTTTGAGTTCTGCGTGGCCATTGCAACTGAGCCTAGCAGACAAGTAGAGAAAACACAGCTGACAGAATTGATGGAAATGATGGAGAATGGAGGATTGTCTTAATTTAACCTCATGAAAATTAGCTTTGAGCTGATCTTCATTTTCTTTTTTTCATCTGAAGTTAGACAGTCTGATGATACTTCTCCCACTATTTTACAGATCTTTAAAATTATTCACTTTGAATTTTATTTCATATGAAAAATGAGAAAAGCTTTAAGAAAGAACAACTGATACTTAGGCAAAGCTTCCCCACAAAAAAAATTCCATTCGAAGACTAAGTATCATTTTGCAAGCTCGCATTAATTTACCTGATGGTCATTGTCTAATGTTGTGGGAGGGAGAGTAGTACTGAGGTTGTGTCTGGAGAGATTGAACCACTAAAATATTTTAGGGTTTGGGAGCATTTATCTCTCTAGCTGCTTCACACAGGAATTTGGCGTGATCTTGACTATAGGAGCTTCAAATAATTCCATGGCCCTACATAGGTGAGTCTCTAAATTCTGTGGATACTATGTTAAATGGGTTCACAGATACATAGGGTTAGGAGGCAAGGTTGAATAGGATGGTATTCTTCTAGACCTATCTGCTTAAAAAGACTTTTTTTTCCAGATTTATGTTGGTATTTTTATTAGTATGCATATAATTGTTCATATTTGTTGTGTTTCATTCATGTACATAGTGGGAGGTTTTTTTGTCTTTCACACTTTCATTTACATATTTCATACAATCATTCCCATACATTATGTTTTATAAAATTAATCATCATTGGAAAAAAAACTAATCACGACTGGACTATGCCTACCTGTACCCCGCCTCTTCAGTCTCTTGCTAGAACTTTCCCATTTCTTTTACTCACTCCTTCCAGCCATAAATTCACCCTGTGATTTCCCCCCACCCATCCTCACCCCTCAGCTACCACCCCCTTCGAATCTCATACACGTTTTACTAGTTATCCTTCTATTTTAACAATAATGGTCTTCTTGTTGATTGCCATTGAGTTAAGCATGACTCATAGTTACGCTATGAAGAAAAGAACTGAACATTTTCTATAACTCTCATCATTTCTCTAAATTCATAGAATTTCCAGAGGCATGTTGTTTAGAAAGTGGATGCCACTCCTGCTTCCAAACCTGTCGTAATCTGGAAGCTCCATCACCAAACACTGTCCACCATGGGTAAACGTTAAGGCATTTGTCACACCATTGGTGTAGGGTTCAACATCACAACAGTCTCAGTTTACCTCAGTACAGCAAATTGAGAGACCAATGCTGTACCACTTAGAAGAATGTTCCTCCAAAATATAATAACACTAGGTCTGGGCTAGTGAATTTTAAAAGTTGTAGGGTTCTCATTATTTTGTATTATTTTACTTTAGAGTATTTTACTGATTTTACCTGAATATCTTTTTTCTTTGAGACAAATTTAAATATAATCTCTAGCAGCCACATTTCTCCTCATAAAGCCCAGCCTCCCAGATAACCTGTTCTGCATATAAATTGAAAAAGTGTGGAGATAGGACACATCCCACTTGTACACCCTTCCCAAGTTTGAACCATGTAGTGTTTCCTTGCTCTGTTTTGACGACTGCCTCCTGGTCCAAGTACAGGTTTTGCATAACCATTTTCAAGTGTTCTGGCATTATCATTCTTCTCAGAGCTGGCCAGAGTTTGTTGTGATCCACACAGTCAAATGGCCTTTGAATAGTCAATGAAACACAAATAGACATTCCTCTGGTACTTTGTGATTTCCTCCAAGAACTGTCTAACTTTAGCTGTATCCCTAGTATGACAGCCTCTTCTAAAATCAGCCTGGTCTTCTGGCAGTTCTGTGTTGATGTGCTGTTCCAGTCATTTCTTTTTTGTTGTTAATTTTCAGTAGAATCTTGCTTGCATGTGATATTAATGATATTGTTCGATAATTTCTGCTCTCTATCGGGTCACCTTTCTTTGGAATGGGAACAAATATAGATCTTTTCCATTCAGTTGGCTAGGTGGTTGTCCTCAAGATTTCTTGGCACAAATTAGTGAGCATATATCCAGGGCATCATCTGTTTGTTGAAATACGTCATTTGATATGCCATCAATTCCTGGGGCCTTGTTTTTTTGCCAATTCTTTCAGAGTATCTTGAACTTTTTCCTTCATCACCACAAGCTCTTGCTCATATGTTGTTTCCTGAAATTCTTCTATGTCCATCAATTCCTTTTGGTACAATGACACTGTATAATCTTCCCATATTCTTTTAATGCTTCCTGGATCATTTAATATTCTGCCCAAAGCATCCTTAAGTATTGCAACTCAAGGCTTGATTTTTTTTTTAATTCAGTTCCTTCAGCTTAAGAAATGCTAAGCAAGTTTGGCCCCTTCGATTTTCTGACCCTAGCTCTTTGCACATTTCATTATACTTTGTCTTTCTGCACTGCCCTTTGAAGTCTACTGTTCAGCTCCTTCATTTCTTGCTTTCTTTCCTTTGCTTTGGCCTCTTGGTTCTCTAGTGCAATATTCAGAGTCTCTTCTGATAGACATCTTGGTCTTTTCTTCTTCTTCTGTCTTTGTAATGACCCCTTGCATTCTTCCTGGATGATATACTTGATATCCTCCCACAGCTCATCTGGTTTTCCCTCCTCAGTATTCAAGGCTTCAAACCTGTTTGTGAGATGGTTTTGAAGTTTGAGTGGTATAGATACAAGGTCAAACTTTGGTTCTTGTGGATTTGATTTAATTTTCCTTAGCTTCAGCTTGAACTTGTATTTGGGTAGTTGGTAGTCTGTTCCACAATCAGCACCTGGTTGTGGGAGACAGAACTCAACATGGGAGGTGGAGACTCAGCTTGGCCCACAGGATGCAGGTATGTTCACATTTCCCAGAAGCCCTGGGGTAAAGGCTGACACCTTAAATACTTTGGAGCCCGAGGGCTGCAAACTACATACCAGATCTACAGGACACATCACTCTCCACTGGGAAAGTATTCCATAATGATGGAAGTGTGCTGCAATTGAAAAGGAGAGGTCCTAAACCACAAGGAGTCAATCCAGGAGCAGAAGTTCAAGGCAAAGGAGTTTTCCTCAGAATCATCGTAGATGGGAATCCTTCCCTAATCCTACTACCTGGTATTTGGACTTAGAGACTCCTACATTCAATAGATAAATGGCTGCACCAGAAGAAACTGGCAGCAGCATGAGGCGTTCAGAATCACAGAAGCTCAGAAAGCTTGAGATGTAAGCCATCATATCAAGGCCAGGATAGGGGAAGTTAGGTGTTAAAAGTGATTGTATACTACTTTATTTCTAAATTACTAAAGAAAATGTATGATCTATGCAACCCAAATACCCAGGCAGACTTTTATTTTAAAATACAAAGGTAAAAACCATTTGAAAATGCAGTAACTCAGGCCATATTGTTTCCATAATACATTCTTTCAGAAAGGGCTAGAAGGCGAACTCATTGACTAGTGAAAAACCTACTGCAAACCCCCTCAGATTTAGAAAATAAGACAAATAAACAATATTAAAAGAAAGCATATTTGAAATTATAAAATATATAATCCATAATAAATGATGGATAGACTAAATAACAAGTCCCCTCCAATTCACTCTTCTCTTTGAAAAGAAAAAAAACAACAACTCTTTCATTGTCATGTAATCCCTACCCCCAAATCCACTCCACTATGCAGCCTTTGCTCTGGACTTCTGTAATGACAAAAATACCCATTCATATGTCCCTTTTAAACAGTTCTCTCTCTCAT
>NW_006399762.1:4312746-4315294 GCF_000299155.1 Elephantulus edwardii
GAAAGGGACATCATTCTTGGGAGGGTGGAGGGACAGCGCAGGAGAGGAAGGCCCTCTATGAGGTGGATTGATTCAGTGACTGGGGTAATCGGTATGGGTGTGTCAGAGGCAGTGCGATTGGCACAGGATAGAGCAGGGTTTAGGGCTGTTGTACATAGGGTCACTATAAGTCGCAAATGACTTGATGGTACATAACAAACAACATACTGGAGAGGGTAAAACTAGGTTGCTTCTTGGAGGCAAGGGTTTTGAAACTCCATCTCACACAATTTGGTCATGTTGCCAGGAGGTACCAATCCTTGAAGAAGGACATCATGCTTGGAAGGGAAAAGAGTCAGCATAGGAAAGGAAGACCCTAGGTAAGGGAGATGGACTGTGGCAATGAGGGAAGGTGTGTTAGAGACAGTGAGATTGGCTCTGGATAGGGCGGGGTTCAGAACTATAGTTCATAGGGTTTCTATGAGTTGTAGTTGACTCAGCAGCACAGAACAACAACAATATATAATAAATAGAAATTATGAAAATAATAAACTTATTTTGGGATAATTCTAGAATTGATGCCCTTGAGTTGTAGAGTTGAAGAAGAGGAGTGAATATTCCATAGACTACCAAATGAACAGAAGATGTATGTAGGAAAAAGTGCAGTCAGAGTGCTCTTTAGAGGTAAAGATGGCGAAGCTTTGTCTTACATGCTTTGGGCATGTTGTTAGATGTTGTCAACTTGAGTACAACTCAAGCAACCTTATAAAGGGATATGTCTTGGAGAGGATGCAGCTGGAGTGCTCTTCGGAGGCAAGAATGATAAGACTTTGCCTCACATATTTTGGGCATGTTGCTAAGAGGTGCTATTTCTTGGAGAAGGACATGATGCTGGGAAGGGTCTAGGGTCTGCAAAGGAAAGGAAGACTGTCAACCAGGTGGATTGACATGGTGACTGCTGCAATGGGCTCTTGTGTATCAGGAAGTGTGAGGACGGTTCAGGTTAGAACACAGTTCAGATCTTTTGTTCATGGGTTGTTATGAGTTGCACTGGACTCGATGGCACCTAATGACGACTACTTTTCCTCCAACACTACAGTTCAAAGATAACATTTTTTTCTGCTTTTATATAAATATTCTGTAACAGCCTGGAAAAGTTCCCTTTAATGCCTACTTTGCTTAGAAGGTTTTTTTATGAAAAATGATGGTAACTTTTTCAAAAGCCCTTTATGGCCTTATCACAATTATCATACAGATTTTATGCTCTAGTTTTTGGATAAGATGAATTGTGCCAACTGAATTTCAAATGCTATAGCAACCTAGTACTGACAGGAGAGATTCCATTGTGACATGTTTTCACTGTTTTGTGTTGGTTGATTCATTTTGCTAATAAATTTTTGAAGATTTTTTTCTTCTATGTTCATGCAGACACAGGGATATTTTATTTTATTGTTTGATGCTTTGTTGTACATTGCAGAATTTTGATTAAAATATTTTTCTCTTTTTATTTGAGTGAAAGTTACATTTCATAAAGGTTTCCATTTGATCATTCACACACATGTAGTGTTATAACATTAATTGTAATTTATTAATATATCTAATCAATTGTGATATCTGATCAACTCCTGTTTATTGCCTTTCCCTTCACTCAATTTATCTATTACTTTTTACTCCTCTCTCCTTCCTTTCTCCTTACTTATAACCACCCAAGAATGAGTAACAGTGGTCTCTATACAGTAGTCTAAACCCTAATGAGAGCTCAGGTGGCTTTTGGTAGAGAGTTGCACTACTAACTCAAAGGCCTGCTGTTCAAATCCAGCAGCTTTTCTTGGGGAGAAAGATTGGTCATCTCCTCACATGTGATTTACTGCCTCTGAAAACTGGCTGGAGTTTCAGCTATGGGTTGGTTTCCATTTGACAATATTTGTTGTGTTCCGTTGAGTCATCTGCGACTCCTAGGGATCCTATGTACACCAACTCTGAAGTCTATCCTGTACTGAGCCAGTCTCACTGACTCTGAAACATCTATCCCCATTGCCCCAGTTACTGTATCATTCTATCTCATCCAGGATTTTTATTTTTCTCCTGCGCTCTCCCTCCACCCTTCTGAGCATGTTGTCCTTCTCCAAGGACCAGTCCCTCTTGGCCATACACCCAAAGTATGTGAGATGGAGTTTCAAAATTCTAGCCTTCAAGGAGAAACTTGGTTTCACCCTCTCCAAGGACTTCACCCTCTTGGTTTCTACCTCTCCAGGGTGATAGTACTTAGCAACAATATTCTAATGTCCAATTTGTGACTAATTTGCTTTGCTTAGAATGAAGTCCTCCAAATAAATATATCCATATTATGCAATATTTATGAATTCTTTAAATTTTTTTAGTGTTTGTTAATACTCTACTGTGAGGATTCATCCATAGTTTTTCATCCACTCATATATCAAAGGACATTCGGGTTGTTTCTCTTTTCTAATGTAAATAGTGCTACAGTGAATATGGACATGCAGATATCTATTCATGTGGCAGCTATTACTTTATCTAATATTGGAATGTGTAGATACTAAAAAAATTA
>NW_006399762.1:4315984-4325166 GCF_000299155.1 Elephantulus edwardii
GTTGTTGGGCCCACAGAATAAGGGAACGCCACATGGTTTAAAATTAAGAAGGGAGTGTGTCAGGTTTGTATTCTACATACCTATTCAACCTGTATGCTGAACAAATTATTTGAGCAGCTGGACTTTATGAAGAAGACTGCGGCATAAAGATCTGAGGAAACCACATCAATAACCTACATTATGCAGATGATACAACTTTGAGTGCTGAAAGTGAGGGGGACGTAAAGCACTTGTTGTGGGAGATCAAAGAATTCAGCCTTGAATATGGATTGCATCTCAATGTCAAGAAAACAAAGATTCTTACCACTGGCCTGAAAGATGGAGAAAAGACTGAAGTTGTTAATAACTCCATCTTACTTGGATCCATAATCAACACACTTTTTACCAGCAGTCAGTAAATCAGGAGATGTATTGCACTCGGAAAATCTGCAATTAGGAACCTCAAATTATTGAGGAGTAATGATGTCAGTTTGAGGACTAAAGTGTGTCTGATTCAGGCCATAGTCTTTCTGATCACTTGCTATGCATCTGAGAGCTGGTCAGTGAAAAACGATGCCAAAAGAAGAACTGATGCCTTTGAGCTGTATTATTGAAGAAGAACATGGAACATCCTGTGAACTGCTAAAACAACAAACAAATATGTCTTGGAGAAATTGCAGCTAGGGTGATAAAGCTTTGCCTCACATACTTTGGACATGCTGCTAGGAAGGGCTATTCTTTGGAGAGGAACATTATGCGCAGAAAGGCATAGGGTTGGTAAAGGAAAGGAAGACTCTCAGCCAGGTGAATTGGGACAGTGACTGTTACAATGGGCTCTAACATGTCAGGAAGTATGAAGGTGGCACAGAATAGGACAGTATTCAGATATGTTGCTCATAGTGTCACTGTCATAGTCTCAACTCAGTGGAACCTAACATCAAGAACAAAGGGATTGCTGGATCAACTGGTATTTCTTTTGCAAATTCAAGAGTTTTGGCAATTTGCATTGAGCAGGCTTATCTGTACCATTTTTCCAACAGTTATACTCACTTCATGTTTCCACGTCACATGTATTTCTCAATATTCAAATTGTTTAATAATGTTACTGTGTGCTTCACTGTATAGTGTAAACTTAAGTTTAAAAACCCTGAAAAGACAAACAGTAAGTGTGACTCAGTTTATCATGATGCTTGCTTTATTGCGGTGGTCTGAGACCAAACCCACAGTATCTTTAGGTCGGCCTGCCTTTATTTAAAGCTTTCTTTTCTTGAAATGTTTTTGTTTACTTTGAGTAGCAAGACAATTCAGGGTTTAGAAGTCTTTTCTTATATTATAATTATACAAACGAGTTTGTGTAGGATCCGGCATTAATATTTTATTTAGGTGTTTGGTATAATTTGCCTATGAGACCATCTGGGTTTAGAGTTTTCTTTCTTGAGAGGTTTTAAACGATCCAAATCTCTATGTATGTCTATGTTCAAATTCATGCCCATGTGTATGCCTATGTTTATCTATATATCATAGAATTGGTGGCCTAAAAGAACATACATGATTATATTAAAGTCTTGGAAGTTCAAAATCAGTTTCTCTGGGCTAAAATCAAAGTGTAGGCCGAATTGTCCCTGTGTGTTCTTTTACAAATCTACTGCAGTCTGTCTTGTGCTCATTTGGTGGCGCTGTTGGTATAAACTTATTTCCATCACATTCAAACTACCCATCTTTAAACTACGAACTTTAAAATTTGTCGTTAATATTCAGTCATCTTCATCCGAACACTCAGCTAAAAAACAATTATAGATTTTGGTCCCCTACTTAGCTACTCATTTTTTACATGGTAGTTAAGTTCTTGAGTTTAGGACTTTCGTGTTTTTCCCCCAAAGCACCGTTTACCCTTTCCCTGTGCTACGCAATGGTCAAATTCTCTGCTCTCCAGCTCCCAGCTGTTTTAGAGGGTCATGGAATAAGTGTCCCTCCTCTGTAAAAATATGTATTTTTTCTGATAATGGATGATTCACATTTCTAATTTTGTTACTTTTCAGCTGTTAAACGTACAAATACAGGAAAGAATTCTTTATTGCAGAAGGAATTTGATAGTTGAAATGAAGGAATAATTTTAAAATGACTTACTTTTCCTATTATCTCCTTGTAGTTGTTGTAGTGTACCGTCCAGTCAGAACCAATGCATAGCCGACCCTCCAGTGGGTCTGAAGAGGCAGTAAGTGCAGGAGGAGATAGCCCATAAACATTAGGCTATCCTATCTCTAAAAGACAAGCTTGCCCTCCCAAATACCTGCGTCTTGGTTTTGGCTCTTTTGCTTTCGACGCTTCAAAATTTGAGAAATTACTTAAGAGAGATATCATTTCTTCCTTTTGTCGTTTTGTTTTAATCATCAAGTCAGGCAACTTTTCCCTCATCATGTTTATCAGGTCTGCCCATTCCTGTCCATCCCTGCTATCATCTTTCCGGAACAAATGACTTCATTTGGATGCCACAAACGATTTCTTTTTATTAAACAAACATCTATTTTTATCAAAACCATTAATGTTGAGTACCTATGAGTAGGAACCGACTCATAGGTGATCCTTGAGCAGATTTTCAGAGGCAGTAAGACAGGAGGAGAAGAAATTGACCATCTGTCTCTTGCAGAGCGAGTGGTGGATTTGAATCGTGTGGCTTCGACATTGCAGGGCACAGTCCTACAATTAGGCCACCAGAATAAAATAGTACAGAATTTACCTGGAATAGCAGAAGTAATTATCCCATTACTACCTCGCCCCTTTTCACTCTGCATTTGAAAACCAATCCCAACTACAGCCTGTATTTAAATTCTAACAGATGGTGACTCTGTTGTTGTTGTTAAGTGCATCAAGTTGTAGATGACTCATAGCGACCCTATGAATAAAAGACATGAACACTTGTATAATTTTCATTATTTCTCCAAGTTCATATAGTTTCCGGAGGCAAGCTTTATTGGAAGTGGATGACACTCCTGCTTCCAAGCTTATTTTAATTGGGGCCTCCATTAAACACTGTCAACCACAAGTAACCATTATTGCATTTGACACTTCAGTGTCACAGTAATCTTATAAGATAAAAATGTCCCGTAGGATTTTCAAGGCTATAAATCTTCATGGTAGTTCACCAGATGCTCTGCCGGGAAAGGAGGGACAATCTCCTCCTGTACCAGTCAGATCTGATTTGACGGTACACTCACATAAAAATATATTAAAAAAAAAAATTTTCATGGTAGCAAACTTCTACATTTTTTCTCTGTGCAACCGAAGGTAGTTTTAATCCCCAACCATCCAGTTAGCATGCAAGGGCTTAGCCACTGTACTACCTGAGATCCCTTTTCCCATTTGGGAGAGGGATGAAAAACTGCCAATATATTTCTAATTTATTTTTATTTTCATTTTTTCTAGGTAGTTACATCCACATTTCTAAATCATATCCCTCTCTCATTTATAATTTAAGTGGAATGATGATGATCATTAGTAAACTATGATGATCTTTGACTCTGCTAACCTTTAATCTGTTCTATCTTTTCTTCATGTATTTATGTTACTCTGCTGTTAGCTATGTAACGTGAAGTAGTACATTTATCTTACTATTTCTTGTTCAGAGAACTATCTATAGAAAGACTCCAGAATGCTCATTTTGAAAGAGGAGAGTATTAGAGATGTACGCTTCATCTTGCCTCTCCTCTTTTTATGTTCCAATTCTAGTTGGCTGTATTTTCCTTTTAAAATGTCAGGAGTGATTCTATACAGTTTGCTCTATGATCCCAATTAAGCCTACTGGGTTTTGTCATTGTATTAATTTTACAATTTGGAAATCAATAGAAATTTTAGGTTTTTGACTGATAACGTCTGGTGGCCAAGTAGGTAGGGATTCTAGATGTCAAACCAAAGGCAAGTAGTTTGAATCCACTAGATGCTCCATGATAGAAAGATGAGCAGTCTCCTCCCGTGTGATCTACAGCCTCTGAAAACCTGCTGGAGAGTCAGCTAGGAAGCGGTTCTGACGTGATGACAATGAGCACAATAACATGCACTTTGAGTTCAACGATTTCATTTCCTTTCTTCCTTTCTGTATTGCACTTCCTCACACTAATGTCATTGTTTTCTCGTGTGTGTGTGTGTGTGTGTGTGTGTGTGTGTGTGTGTGTGTGTGTGATATCTCAGTATTGTATGGAATCTGTGGCACATTTCCCACCCCAGCATTTTCTTCTTGGCATGTCCTTCCTGGAACCTCTACCCTTATTTTGGACTGTGTGCACTTTGGGCCTGCATGCAGATTTCGTACAGCGTAACTTCCCAGTGCCAGTGTCTGACTGTTCTGAGAGGGAATCACACCCACACTAAGTGACTTAGTTACACTGAAAAGAAAAGTAGGTCACTCAAGTAGTTTATTTATCTATCTGCTTATGTTAAAGAATACTTTTCTTCCCCTCCCCTTCCCTGGTATTAGGGATGGGAAGTTTAAGAAGGCCGTGTTCTTAATCCAGGGTATTGGATGCATATATGTACTGTTTCTCTCTCTCTCTCTCTCTCTCACACACACACACACACACACACACACACACACACACATACATACATTTTCAATTAATTTTTCTATTTTGGGCCTGGCATGTCATTCTACCTGTGAGGCATACAGTATGGTGAGATGCTGCAGGGCAGACTTTTCTGTTCATCTGCACCCTCTTTTCTGTGGATTTTCAATTAAGTTTCCATAGCCATGATCATGTCATCTTCAGCTTTTCATTTTCCAGAAATTGGATGCCCTCTCTCTTGTGCTAATGGTTTTTCTCCCTCCTGAAATTGGCATTGTGAGATTTTTTCCTTTTTTATTTTATGACTTACCATTCATGTTTAATGGAATTCAGGGTTCATGAATACTTGTGCTCAGAATGCCATTTTAGCACATGTTCTGAGATGACTTAAGGGCTTGTACTGCTTACGATTCTTTGGCTATTTCCTGAGCCCCATGTAATTCTCTACACCTTGGTCTTTATCCTTTTGTATCTGAACAATCAGTATGGCTCTTTTCCTGGGTACTTTCATGAAGGCTTCTTTCCTTGAAGACTCCTCTTTTTATGCTGAATCAATTTAACTTAAGGAAGCCCTTCTGTTGTTAGCAGTCTGTTTCATTGATGCCAACTCATGGTGACCTCATGTAAAACAAAACGAAACACTGACACATGCTTATAATCATGTTAAGTTTGAATGTTTGAGTCTTTTGTTGTGACCATTGTAATGTTGTTGTTGTTAGGTGTTATCAAGTTGACTACGACTCATCCTGTGAACAACAGATCTGAAACTTGCCCTGTGCTATCATCACGATCTGTGATGCCAGAATGCATCTGCATGCCAGACTCTGATTCTGCATGAATTTGCCACACTCAGGGCCATTGTGCGGGTCACTGTGTCAGCCCACCTTTTTGAGAGGATTCATTTCTTTCTCTAACCCTCTACCTTTCCTAGCACGATGTCTCCCTTAAAGGATTTTTTCCCCCTTGAAAATATGTCCAAAGTAAGTAATACATCCATTGTATAGTGCCTCCAATCTTCCAGCACCCTATTAGACAATATTCTATTGTGACTCATAAGGTTAGAAGTAGATGATAAGATCGTCTGTCTTACTCTGCTTGAATCTCTCTATCACTAGTGACTCTGCTGGTCTTTGAAATATTGATGATGTGACTTCCAGCATCACCACAACATGCAAGCCATCACTGAATGATAAACTAGGTATGACATTTAAGCCACCTTTGTATCACTTTCATAGAGAATGATTAAAAGTCAATCTGCTGGGCCATGGAGCAATGTTATAGATTGAATTATGTCTCCCTAAAAATACATGGCGAAATATCAATACCTGTATCTAGAGATGTGATACTGTAAATAAAAGGTTTTTTTCTATTATGTTTTCTAGGCAGGATTGGATTTAAACCTAATCACTTCTGAGTTATAGAAATAGCAGAATACATATGCACATACAGGAAAAAACCCTGTGGAAATAGTGTCACCGATAATACCAGAAGCACCAAGGATTACTGGTAGCTACAAAAAGCTGAAATTGTCAAGGATGGATCAACTAACAGCCATGTCCTAAATTTAGACCACCAGTCTCCTGAATGGTGAAAAAAAATTAATTTTCTGTTCTATTAAGACAAACACATAGTCTATTTTGTGATAGTAATTTTAAACTAAGATAGTAAAGTATTCTTTTAGTGTGATTCCAGAGTCCGAGATTAGACATCAAATTGTGGCTTTGTCTGCCCTCTGTGCCCTGAATTTCACTTGTTTCATTCCAGTTTATAGCAACCCCATCTTATTTGAGTTAGCCTCCTCTTTTGCTGTCACTCCGTGTTGTGGTTCTACCACCATATATGGTGGCACATCTCTAAGATAAACTCCACTAGCACGCCCACTGTCCATGAAACGCCATGGCAGAGTCCCTGTTGAGTGCTATTTGCTCTGTTTGTTTGAGATCTCATTATCTCCTCCTGGAAATGCAGGTGCTAGCTGCTGATTGTGTCTCCCTTGAGTTGGTGCCTCTTTAGAATACTTCCTTGTCTTCCATTTTGTCTCCAATGTGAACTAAATTATTGTCTTTTTTAGACCCCGCTTCTTCCACTTTTTTCCTCACTTGTGCTGCTACAAGAAGCACAGAGATGCTTTGCACCACATTTTTGGACATATCACCCTTCAAATCTACATATCCTACAACTGCTGCATTCAATGGGAAACATATCTGTTCCAGATGAGTGAAGATTTTTTTTTATGGGGGAAAATTGGTAATAAAATTCACATGACTAGGAATTGATGGAATATTAATTGACATATTTTTAACAAACAGATGCTGCCCTGGATGTGCCCACTAGTCTGTGCCAAAATGCAATCTGGAGGACAGCTGGCTGGCCAACTGACAGGAATTCTCCTACCAAAAAAGATGATCTAATTGTGGACATATCTGAAATTTCTGAACAATATCACTAATAACATATGCAAGCAAAATTTGCTGAAGATTATAAAAAAAATTACTATAACAGTACATCAACACAAAACTACCAGAAATACAAGCTGGGCTTAGAAGAGACATTGACCGTAGGGATAGCATACCAATGTCAGATGGATTTTGGCTGAGAGCAGAGAGTAGTAGAAGAAGGTCTATCTGTGTTTCATTGACTATGCAAAGGCATTTGACTGTGTGGATCACACAAAACTGTGGATGACTCTGACAGGAATGGGAATTCCATAATACCTGATAGTGCTCATGCAAAACCTATACTTGGACCAGGAAGCAGTCCTCAGACTAGAGCAAGGAAACACTGCATGGTTCAAAATTAAGAAAAGAGTATGTCAGAGAAGCCTTATCTCCATACCTTTTTAATTTTTTGTGGAACAGATAATTCAGGAGGCTAGGCTTTATGAGGAGGAATGTGGCATCGGGATTGGAGGAAGACTTAACAACCTGCATTCTGTACATGACACAATCTTGCTTGCCAAAGCTGAGGAGAGTCTGAAACGTTTGCTGCAGAGTCAAGGACTGCAGTCTTCAATATGGATTGAAGCTCAACATAAAAAAACACCAAAGATTCTCACTACTGGACCAATTGGCTGCATCACGATACACAGAGAAGAGATTGAGCTTTTTTTTGGGTCCACAGTCAATAAATACTCTTGTTACCAGCAGACAGGAAATTGAAAGATGTATTGCATTGGGAAAATCTATTGTCAGGGACACCTACAGAGTACTGATGAGCAGTGCTGTCAGTCTAGAGTCTAAGGTGCACTTGATCCAGGCTATGCATTTACTTGCTATGCATCAGAGAGCTGGACAATGACTAAGGATGATAGAAGAAAAATCGAGGTCTTTGAGCTATGGTGCTGGAGAAGAGTACTGAAAATACCATGGACTGCTAAGAGAACAAACAGGCCTGTCCTGGAGAGTGTAAAACCAGGCTGCTCCTTGGAGACAAGGATTTTGAAGCTCTGTCTGACATACTTTGGACGTGTTGCCAGGAGAGATCAGTCCTTGGAGAAGGATATCACGCTTGGAAGGGTGGAGGAACAGTGCAAAGGAGGAAGACTAGACCTGAGTGAGATGAATGGACTCAGTGACTGGGGTAAACAGGGTAGGCATGTTGGAGTCAATGAAATTGACTTAAGGTCAAGCAGTATTCAGAGCTATTGTACATAAGGTCTCTATGAGTTTCAAGTGACTCAGTGGCACATAACAACAAGAATGAGTTGGCAGAGAATCTTGGATGGCACAACAATTAAACGCTGGGCTTCTAATCAGGGTGAGGGTCCAAATTGACTAGCAGCTCTACAGGAGGAAAACCTATCACTCTGATTTCCTAAGGATTACAGTTTGCAAATTCCCATGAGGCAATAGCACGAGTTAAAATTGAATCAACAGCAGCCTATGGCAACAATAGCAGTTTCAATTAACAAGAGTCCAAGGTTATGCAATGAGAAGAAAGGAAGAGAAAATTTTTGATGACAATGAATGGATTTATAAAAAAAATTATGCTTTTAATTAGCATAATGTATGTGGCTGACTGAGAAGAATGGGGATCCCAGAACATTTGATTGTGCTCATGTGAAACCTATACTTGGACCAGGAAGCAGTGGCTAGAACATAGCATGGTTCAAAATTGGGAAGGGTGTACACCAGGGATATAGCCTGTCTCCATACCTTTTCAATCTATATGCAGAACAGATTATCCAGGAGGCTGGGCTTTATGAGGAGAAATGCAGCATCAGGATTGGAGGAAGACTCATCAACAATCTGCATTATGCAGTGACACAACCCTGCTTGCTGGAATTGAGGAAGACCTGAAGTGATTGCTGCAGAAGGTCTAGGACTGCAGCCTTCAATACGGATTAAAGCCCAAAATCAAGAAAACAAAGATTCTCACCACTGGGCCTGTTGGCAGTATTATGATAGATGGTGAAGAGACTGAGATTGCTAATAGCTGCAGTTTTCTTGGCTCCATAATCAACACTCTTGGTAACAGCAACTAGGAAATCAAGAGACAAATTGCATTGGAAAAATTGGCTGTCAAGGAGCTCTCCAGAGTTCTGGAGGGCAATGAGATCAGTCTGGAGACTAAGGTGCACCTGACCCAGGTCATAGTCTTTGCAATTGCTTACTATGTGTCAGAGAACTGGACAATGTCTAGAGATGA
>NW_006399762.1:4329216-4338565 GCF_000299155.1 Elephantulus edwardii
TGAGATGGATTGATTCGGTGACTGGGGTAATCGGGATGGGTGTGTCAGAGGCGGTGCGGTTGGCGCAGGATAGAGCAGGGTTTAGAGTTGTTGTGCATAGGGTCGCTATGAGTCGGAAACGACTCGATGGCACATAACAACAACAACATTTGTGTGTATGTGTGTGTATTGTTAAATAGGATCTGACTTGTACAGAAAGAGATTACCCTTCCTTCTCCAGTTAAACATCCAATGGATTTGAACAGCACACCTTGAGATTGCAGTTGCAGTGTAGCTTCTTGCCACTAGGCCACAAGAGCTCCAATATATTTCTTTTAAATCATTCTTTCCCTCTTCTGTTTAAATGTAGTGTTCATTATTTATCCCTTCTTTTTTTTTAGTTTCCCTGCAACCCCCATGTCAGTCCTGTTCTGTAACAGTGGTATTATGCAGTATTTGTCCTTTTGTGACTGAGATATTTTACTCAGCATAGTGTCCTCCAGCCTCACCCATTTTGTATAATATTTTATGAGTTCCTTGTTTTTCAGTGCTGCATCATATTACATTGTGTGAATATACCACAGCTTCTCTATCCATTCATTTCTAGACACTTGGGTTGCATCTATTACCCATAACATCTTTTAAGTATTGCAGTTCAAGACTTGTACTGAAGTTCTTTCAGCTTGAGAAATGCCAAGCAAGTTTGTCCCTTTTGATTTTCTGACTCCAGCTCTTTGCACAGAGTTCTTATATTTTGTCTTCCCTAGCCAACCTTTGAAATCTTCAGTTTAACTCCTTAACTCCATGATTTCTTCCCTTTGCTTTGGTCTCTTGGCATTTTAATGCAATATTCAGAGTCTCTTCTGACACTCATCTCTGTTTTCTCTTTTTCCTCTGTCTTTGTAGTGACCTTTTGCATTCTTCATGGATGATATTCCTGATATCCTCCTGGCTCATGAGTCTTATTTCCTTAGTGTTCAAGGCCTCACAGCTACTTTTAGATGGTTTTGGAATTCTAGTGGGACAGTTTAAAGTTCAAGCTTTAGTTCTTGTTTCTTTGTTTTAATTTTCTTTAGCTTCGTGTTGAACTTGCACATGAATAGTTGATAATCCCTTCCACAGTCAGCACCTGGCTGGTTTTCAAAGCTGATATTGAGCTTCTTCAATGATTCTTTCTACAGGTACAACCAATCTGATTCTTACATAGTCCATCAGGTGAGTTCTATGTTTAAAGTCACCATCTGTGTTGTTGGTTTGGTGTTTTTTTTATAAAAGTTATTTTAGTGAATAAGTCATTGATTGTATAAAATTTTATAATTTTATCTCCGGTCTCATTCTTGTCACCAAGTCCATATTTTCTGGCTGCTAATCCTTATTTCTTGTTCCCAACTTTTGCATTTCAGTCACCAGCTATTATTAATGAATCTTGGTTGCATGTTCAAATAATATCTGGCTGCAAAGTTGGTAAAACTCTTCTATTTCCTCATTTTTTGGCTCTGGTTGTTAGTGAATATATTTTTAGAAGAATTTTATGAAACAATGTATAGTAGAGAGGCAGTGGTGATGAAGGAAGAAGTTTAAGCTACTATGAAGGAAGTGGCAAAAAAATAAGATGCCAAATAATAAGGAATTGATGGGATACCAATTAATATATTTCCACAAAAAGATGCACCAATGAGCCCTGGATATTGTTCAGGTTATTCCAAGAAATCTGGAGGACAACCAGCTGGCCAACTGACTAGAAGAGTTCCATATATATTTCCATTCAAAAAAAATGATGATCCAACAGAGTGTGAAAATTATCAAACTATAACTAATATCACACACAAGCAAAATACTGATGAAGATTATAAAAAAAATGACAGAAACAGTACATTGCCAGAGTATTACCAGAAATATAAACTAGGCTTAGAATAGGTTGTGACACTACTGATATCATTACCAATGTCACATGCATCTTGGATGAAAACAGAGTACTAGAAGAATATTGATTTGTGTTTTATCGACGATGCAAAGGATTTTGACTGTGTGTAGAACAATAGATTGTGGCTAACATTAAGAAAAATGGGAATCCCAGAACACTTGACTATGTTCATGTGAAACCTATAGTTAGACTAGGAAGTAGTCATGAGAAGAGAACAAGGAAACACTGGTTCAAAATCAAGAAAGAAGTGCATCAAAAATCATCCTTTCTCTCTCTTTTCATTCTATATGCAAAATACATCATTTTGGAGGCTGGACTTTATAAGGAGGAATATGCTATCAGGATTGGAGGAACACTCACCAACAACCTGAATTATGCAGGTTATACAACCTTGCTTGCTGAAGCTGAAGAAGACCTGACTAGTTTGCTAAAGGTCAAGGACTGCAGTCTTCAATATGGATTGAAGCTCAACATCAAGAAACAAATATTCTCTCCCTTAGGCCAATTGACAGAAACATGGTAGATGAAGAAAAGTTTGAGATTGTTCACCATCTTGCTGTGATTCATAATCATCACTCTTGGCATCAGCAGTCAAAGAATCAGAAGAGAAATTTCTTTGTAAGAGACCTCTCTTCATTGTGCTGAAGAGCAACAATGTCACTCTATAGACCCAGCGCACCTGGTCCAGGCCATAGTCATAACAATTACTTACTGTGCATCAGGGAGCTGGACAATGATTTAGGATGACAGAAAAAAAGAATTGAGGCCTTTAAGTTGTGGTGCTGGAAAAGAGTATTGAACATACCATGGATTGCCAAGAGAACAGAAAGGTCTGTCCTGGAGAGGGTTAAAGAAGTTTGCTCTTTGAAGGAAAAGATTTTGAAACTTGGCCTCACATTCTTTGGGCATGTTGCCAGGGGGAATCAGTTCTTAGAGAAGGACATAATGCTTGGAAGTGTGGAAAGACAGCACAGGAGAAGAAGACCCTGGAGGAGATGGATTGACACAAGGACTGGGATAATGCGAGCAAGAGTGTTGGAGACTGTGAGATTGGCTCAGGATAGAACAGAGTTCAGAGATATTGTTTATATGGTCTCTCTGAGTCATAGTAGACTTGACGGCACATAATAACAACAAGTGTCATCAATGAGCGGAGGCTCTGGCGGTCTAGTGGGTAGGGAGGTGAGCTGTTAACCCAAAGGCAAGTTGTTAGAATCTACCATCTGCTCCATAGAGAAAGAGGAGCATTCTACTCCTGTATATTGTAGAGCCTCTGAAAACCTGCTGGAGAGTCAGCTGTGAGTTGGTACTGAATCAACAGCAATTTTTTTTTGAGACTCATCAATGAGGTATCATTAATGAGGTGGACTGACATAGTGACTCCATCGGTGTGGTCACATATTGGGGAGACAATGAGGATGGTGCAGCACAGGCTAAGCTTTCTATTTCTTGTTTTTAAGGTTGCTATGAGTTGTAGCTGACACAATGATACTTAATAACAATATAACAACTTCATCTTTATTTACTGGATGAGTCAACTTGACTTCAGAAGAGCTGCACTGGATACTTTCAGGAAGATTTGCTGTGGGTGAAGATAAGAGAAAGACTGATTCTGCTCCCATAAGCACACTTGTGTGCATACTAGAATTTTTACAGGGAATAATTTAGAGTGAAATTATTTTCTTGTAGCATAATTTTAAGTTTTGTATCAGTAGAAAGAAAATTTTATTTTAAAATTTGTATTTGGTGTGGATTCTTACCAAAATCTTTCCAGTTCTTAAAGTTGTTTGGAAGTAATAGTTACTGGAATTTTAAGTGGAGAATTCTGAAAGTTAGAATGAATAGCTATTTGATGGACATTAGGGATGAGAATGGTAGAGAATTTCCAAAAAACTATGAGATATGGATAGGAGATTCTGGCAACCAATCTCCTAGTATAGACACACATGAAAGAGATAGATAATATCTCATCAAGTACTGATTGAGGGGACATATCTCTATGATTTCTCTGAGAAAAATGTTGCTCCAGTGTAAGATGAAGACAATGGCTAAGTACCTTTGTTGAGAATTCTTGTCAAGATACATCTTGCACTATGTGAGTATTATACTCACTTTGTGTGAGTATTAATATATCCCCAGTAGCATGTACCATGGATGGCATATAGAAAGCATTGTCAAAAATTTGTGGAGTAATCACAACATATTAAATGTGCCATTGCCCACGAGAAGGATGAATTAGACCCTTCTTATGTAGCTAGACAATAATGAGGCAAGAATTTAGATCTCATGAGCTTTTCATTAAAATATAATCTTAAATAAGTAAAGCACTTAATGACTTGTTTTAATTTTTTGAAGTCTATTTCTCGAGTCATGAATATGTGACAAGGGGAATTATTACTAGCTCTCAGAATTATTACTCATCTTTATTACTGTTCATGATGTTGCTGCTGGAGAGTCACCAGAGAAAAATTAAGATCTCATTTCCCCCCCACCCCGCAAGCCTGAAAGCTCAAAATTCAATCTCACTGCTTGCAAATTGATTTCATCTCATAGGGACTCTCTACGGGGATATTAGTGGTTTTGAACCACTGGAAAGGTGCACCTTTTGAGTTGTCAGTGCAACTCTCTACAGACTATGTTCCTTGAAATGGGAAAGAGAGATTGGTAGTTATATCTCTCTGTGGTATTTTACCTCTGAGAAGCACTACTACTTCAGGTGTTATGGGAGGATGGTAGAGGACAGCGAGAGATTTGAGAAAGGAAACTTTGATCAGAACAAGGTAAAAAGTAGTTATCATGCTTTTGAATGTACAGCTGATGGAATTATCCCTTAAAAGGAACCATGAACTTTGCAACTTCTAGGAAAATTAGGATGGACTGGTTACTACAAAAGTCCTCAAAACTTTTGATTGGAGAGAGGGAATTGCAAAAGTGTGACCAATTTCTTGATATTAAAGGAAAAAGAATGACTTAAAAATTTATTTTGAAATCACAGTTTAAAATTTCTCTCATATGGAAGACTTTAATTTAGAGTTAATATGACAACACAGAATTAATGTGAAATTTCTGCCACTTAGTGATGTGGCAGCAGATTTGAAACATCTACCATCTTCCAAAAGGTCACAGCTTTGAAAACAGTACAGAGTTCCTGTACTTTGCACAGATAGGGTCAGAATGGGTCAGGATTAATTTGACAGATGTTATTCAGTAGAGTTAACAGTTTGCCAGCAATAATTACGAAAAATACTTGTGCATTTAATACACTTACCACTTACTTTGTCTTTTACCAATGTCTGTATCTAAAATACAGGTAGATACTGTGAGATAGTGGAGTGAACATGATATTCACCACTGGAAGAACTTAAAGTTCTGACTACCACTTAGCTTTAAATATTTTATTTAAAAATGTATTGCACATTTATTGTAAGGATCAGATAAGAATACAAGTAAACATTAAACAAAATGTCTTATTGTTGTTAGGTGTTGTTAAGTCACTCATAACTCAGAGCAACCTTAAGAAAAACAGAATAAAAACTTGCCCCACCCTACACCATCTTTACAATCTCTGCTGTGCTTAAGCCCATAGTTATAATTCCTAAGTCAATCCATTTCATTGAGGGGCTTCCTCTGATATGCTGCTCTTCCAAACATGAAGTCATTTTCAAAGGACTGGCTTCTTCTAATATCATGCTAGAGAAGAAGTTTCACCATCCTTGCTTCTGAAGAACACTCCAACTGTACTTCTTCCAAAACAGATTTATTTGTTCTTTTGGCAGTTCAAGGTAGAGTCAATATTCTCCATCAATCCCACACTTCAAAGGCAATTCTTCTACAGTCTTCCTTATTCTTTGTCTAATTTTTTAAAAATTTATCAAATCAAGTGGAAAAGTTTTATTAAGGTAATGTAAAGAAGGCATGATTGGTGAAAGATAGATAGGCTGTGTGGAAGAGTTAAAGACAAAAGTGAAGAAAGGGAGAGAAACACCCCTGGAAAGTCAGAGGTGAACCCAAATCTCAAGACATGCTACCAGGAGAAGATAGGGCGCCGTAGGTGGGCCTTGATATTTATTGGCTTCCTGTCATAGCCTAGCCCTGCCTAGAGACCTGTGGGATTGGTTGGGGTTGGAAGAAGGGGATCTCCTGCATTCCTAAGAAAGGGGCTTCTTCACCTTGATGCATCTGTCCTTGACTTCCCTTCCTATTTCCTCTGAGAAAGATTGCTTTTAGTCCTCTCCTATGGCAGTGGGTGAGGGAAAGAGTGAAAGAGATAGGAATGGACTAGGTAAGCATTTCTATCCCTAACATTCCTCTGAGAGAGAGGTATTTGGCCCCGATTCTTCAGGGAATTGGATGGCGAGGTCTTTGGGGCTACTTCCTGCTGACATTGTGCTTAAGCCTGCTCACTGGTCAGGGCCAAGTCTCCTCTCTCTGTATCTCTCTCTCTCTCCCCCCTTAAAGGGGAATGTTGCCTGGTCGATAGACAGAACAGGCTGGTAGTTGTTCATAATCACTATTTTGTTCTGAACTTGTTGCAGCCTAGAGGAAACAAAATTCACAATCAAGTTTAAAACATATGGTTAAAAAATTAGGAGTGGCATCTACTTCCTAAATAACATGCCTCCAGAAACTCTATGAACTTTGATAAATGTAGATAGTTGTAGAGGGGCTTCAGGCCTTGTCTTGCTAGACTTGTAGGCAATCAACAACAACAACAACAACAACAACAACAACAACAACTATAATAACTAATGGTCTTATAAGAGGAAGTAACCAGGTCATCACAGATGGTAGACAATCTTTAACTTCTTAGCAATTTCTATTTATTTATTTGGCAGAGGCTTTCCCTAGGAATTCTGTCATTTTTAATAAAGCCTATGCATGGACCTCTACTAATCCTGGGGTGTTAATATAAAAACAGGATGCGTTTACAAGGGCATATACACCACCCTTTTCTGCTAACAGAGTCTAGGGCTATGTGGTGATCCATTACTTGATGTGCCAGAGAAACAAGGAACATTTGCAATGTTTCATATGCTTGTCTTATGTCTTCAGCTGTGTTTTCTATGATTGTCTGCATGTCATAAATGACACCTGCTGTTAGCCCTACTAAAGCAGTAACTAATAAAGTAATTTCTATTATTAATAAAAATAAACTTCTCTTGGCTTCCTGTACCAGGAATTATATCTGAAAAAGTCCTGAGAGCTAAGTCCCTATACACTGAAATGGGTCTTTCTGTGGTGACTGCTCCTAGTGGGCATTCCAAGTGCACCCGGGTCATGTTCAAACACATCATGGCCACTGCTGGTGTGTGTAACTTCCTCGAACTTCTGCACAAACAGCAATACTATGCAGGTACACAAAACAGCCATTCTTCCTACTTGCTGTTTTAGTGAGCCATAAGTAAGGATTCCCTAAGGCCCATTTCTCCTGTCTTGCTTAGGCCATGCCATCCAAGATAGGGATCTAGGGAAGTCCAGTCACTACTTTCCCACATTCTCTTTACAAAGGCTGTAATAAGCTGTCTATACTTTTCACAGCTACTCTGATGGCTTAAAACAGGAGGGAAAACCCCAATCTCTACTTTGATAACCTATTACCCAAGTTCCCTACTACACTTTTATGCAAGGCAGTTAGAGAAGTCAGATCTTTTTAATGTGTTGCTTGTAAGTTTAAGAATAATGCCAAGATAAAGTGTTGGAAGCAACCTGGACTTTGTTTAGTAGCTTCAGATGTCGTGTTACTTACTGGCCTTGGGTTCTGAATTTTAATCTAAGTATCTTGGCAGAATCCATTCTGGCCTGAGTTGGAGGGATACCAGTTTCTCAGAGTTTTGTTCATTGGCATGGCTGACCAGTCCCATCTCATATCCCTCTCACAGTTTCAACCTCTTCATTGCAGACACCGTAATCATTTAATTTCTCTCTCTGAAAAATAATTTGAGAGTTATTGACAAAGAAATTGTTAGAGAGAACAAGGGTTACTCCTTGGATTACCAATAGATTGAGTGTTTTCAGATAAATCTTTCACCCTATTTTGCTTTTTCCCCTACTGCATGATAATGTTGGTTGAGTAGACCAATCAGATAGATTTATTTAAACAGGATACTTAGCAAGAAGTGAGGCTTGCAAATTCCAAGTCTAGTCTTCAATTCAGCTCACAACCAGCAGGAGTAAAAGAATTCCTTTCTTGGAAGTGATCTTTTTCTAATACAAAACAGATGTAATCCAATTAGAAGAATAACACAAACAATGATTCCAACTAGAAGTGGGATGTTTACCATCTTTACAGGGTGAATAACAGCGGTTCTAGTGACAGGAGGGAGACCAAGTGTTCAGTGAGGCACCTGTAGTTACTTTGGGTTTTTCCCCCTCCTTTTTGAACAGTAATTTCATGTCACTGATCGACTCACAGGTCAACTCTAGGTAGGCTTAGAAATCTAGATAGGGCTTAGAAGCTGTTGTACACTCCTTTCTTTCCAGTCTTTATAAAGAACTCAATCTCCTGGATCACTTCCTCTTACACCTTTACAACTTTCACAACCATCACAACTTTTCTTAGCTTCCAAATTCTGACAAAGGTCTACTACTTTAAAACAAAAACCACTCTCTTTTCCTTCTAAAAGAACTTAGTACCACTCAATATCTTTCTGCTTAACTATAGATATTGACCGGTCCTTTGAGTCACTGGGTCAGTCTTCTCAAAAGCAAATAAAGGCAGAGAGTCAGAGTGGAAAGGTATAGTATATAATGCATTCTTCAAGCCTAATACTGAAAAATAGTTGCACTCTATGGGTACTTGGTTATTGGAGTGTAGGAAGGAGTTGGGTACCACTGAATGCAGGGAAAGTATAATTTCACTGATAGCACTTAAGTCTTGGACCAATCTCTATTTATCATTTGGCTCTGGACTCCCAAGATGGGAGTGTTATTAGAAGATGTCTTGATCTATTTTGAGTTGGGTTTTGTGTATGGTGAGAGGTGTGGGTCTTGCTTGAATTTTCTACAAAGAGTTTTTGGATTTTGCCTACACCATTTGTTAATGAAGCTTTCATTTTCCAACTTAACTGATTTCATCTCCTTGTCAAAAATCAGTTGACCTTAGGTAGATGAGCTCATTCATGGGTTCTCAATTCTATTCCATTGATCTATGTTTCTGTCACTGTACCATGACCATGCTGTCTTGACCACCACAGCTGTGTAGAAGGATTTACAATCAAGGAGTGAGATGCCTCCTACCTTGTTTCTCTTTTTCAGGAGTGTTTTGCTTATTTGGTGTCAATTTCAACTCCAGATGAAATTGGAACTTGCCTTTTTCATCTCATTGAAGAATGGAATTTGTATTTGTATTGGAATTACTTTGAACTTGTAAATTGCCAACTCAAAGTGGATCAAGGACCTAGGAGTGAAACCAAGGACTATAAACTTCATTAGAGAAAAGCTTAGAAG
>NW_006399762.1:4338665-4339711 GCF_000299155.1 Elephantulus edwardii
ATTCATAGGCTTCATCTGTCATACTTTGGGCATATTGCAAAGAGGGACCAATCTTTGGAGAGGGACATCATGCTTGGAGGGTGAAGGGACAGAGAAGGGATGGAAGGACAACCCTTGATAAGATATATTGATTCAATGACAGGGGTAATGATGGTAGATGTGTCAGAGACAGTAAAGTTGACACAGGATAGAGCAGGTTTCAGGACTATTGTACATAGGATCTCTATGAATCACAGTGGTATGTAACAACAACAATATACGTATAGAGCAATTTTGCAGAAGCCATGAATGGTGTTCTCATTACTCCCTGTTTAAAGAAATGCTAGATTCTGAAATAAAACCAAATCTGAGATTGTTGGTCCTATCAAATAGAGTTTTAGAGATCAGACAGATTTCAAGAAATTTCAAGTAACATATGAAACTTAGTGTCATCAATTCTGTTTCAGTCACTTCTTTTTGGTACAATAACTCTGTGTATTCCTTCCATCTCCTTTTGATGCTTTCTGTATCATTCAACATTCTGCCCATAGCATCTATTTTTCTTTTCTTTTCTTTTTTTTAAGTCTTTATCAAGTTTGGAACTTTTATTGCTTTGAGATAATTATGTTTCTTTTTTTAAAAAAATATATATATATCCAACTTGAAACTTTTCTTGCTTTGAGATGTTTCTTTTTTGTTATTTTATTTTATTGATATTTTAACTAAAGTTTACAGAAAATTTGGATTTCCATTCATTCATTTTTGGGCATTTTCCTCCCTAATCCCTTTAGTTTGCCTTTCTCTTTAAAAATACTCTTTCATTGTTGTACAATTTCCTCCCATACCTCTGCCTCCTAGTCCACTTTGTTATGCACTTCTTATTCTGGACTACTGTCATGCAAATAATATCTAATAGTATATTTCCTTTTTAAAATGTAATTAAATTATATTATTTGTGTGTTCTACCTAGGTTGCCCTTTTTGTTAATCTGCGTGTGTTCTGTTGTGCATAGGGTTTTCAGAGGCCTGCTATTTCAGAAGTGGGTGGCCAATCCTTCTTTCTAGTCT
>NW_006399762.1:4339888-4344698 GCF_000299155.1 Elephantulus edwardii
TTTCCTCAGCTTCAGCTTGAACTTGCATATGAGTAGTTGGTGGTCTGTTCCACAATCAGCTCCTGGCCTAGTTTTCACAGCTGATATTGAGCTTCTCCTATAAGTTTTAAAAAAAGAGATTTCTCAAAAATCATTCCTGCTTCCTTTAATTGCTTAATGAAAGGCACTAGGCCTTGTATTCCTTCAGAAGAAAGATGGTACTTGGTTTTTTTGGGATATCATGCACCTGATTTTAATGCTATTTTTGCAGGTGACATTCTTCTAGCTATTGAAGTTTGGCTATCAGACCAAACAGCTGGATCTCTGCCCAAACACTTTTTACTCTGGGGGCATATTGAGGCTTGATGTCATTGAGTTACCCCTCCTTCATGCCATCTGAAACATTGGTGTGAAAAGAACTTTAGTATTTACTCTTGCTAACAAGTTCCTTCTCAATTAATGCATAGGAGTTTCAGGTATAACTAGGAATCAATGGGAAAATAATACTACATTCTACATACTGTTTAACGGCACAGTGTGGTATGTCTTTATGTCTTCCCTCAATGCCTCAATTCTAATTTGGTGGAGGGAAAGAAGGCCACTGAAAGATTTTAAGACCAAATAACTCTCATCACTAAGAAGAAAGTGAATTAACTTATCGGTGATATCCATGATACTCAAGGCTCCTCCAGGCATATGATGATGCTGTGCTGATCACTCATTATGGCCTTGAGGGAGCTAGGGACCCCTCATTCTGACTGCTCTTCTGCCAGGTGCTTATGGTACCTGCACTGAGAGCAAGTGGCAAGAGGTTTCTCTTTTAGCCCTTTACTCTCTTGCAGCTCCTTTTGTGCACTAACAGCTTATGTAACCAGGCTTTCCACACTGGAAGCAAGAGCCTTGGAATTGAGGGTTTGCGACATGTCTATTGGATAAAAAGGGCCAGGGTTTTAAATTTTCTGAGACAGCATCCCCAAGAAACTTGGCTTTTAGCCGATCCTTTTCCAATTGCAAGTCCCGATTGTTGACTACCGAAATTCAAACAGCAGCTAAAGTTTCATTTGAATCACACTGGAGGCTCAAGGTCTTTTTCTGAAGTTTCTTTCTAATATGAGGTGCAGACTGATTGATGGGATGGGAATTTATCACTATTCTTCCCTCATGAAAGTAAGAGTCTAAGTTAGTAAATTTCTGCATAGTTTCTGCCAACTTATTCCTAAAAGCTGTAGATCCGCTTCTTTATCTTGTGTTGTTTCTGCCAACTTAGAGTAGTTGACCTGTTGCACCTGATTATCTTTCATATTGGCTCATCTCTTAACTTCAGCTCTTCCTTCTAATTGATAGTTGCAAAGTAGGTGTATCTCAGGATCTGCCTGAGCTCTATCTGCTAGAATGGGTTAACAGCATGCATATTATCAGCCCAGTGTCTAGTAGCTTCAATAATTCTGTGCTTCTCATCAGAAGAACAGCAGAAAGACAGCAAAACTGTTAAATCTCTTCATGTTAAATAAAAAAAATATTAGTAATATTCTGAAATTCCTCTATAAATCTCTTAGGGTCCTGAGAAAAACTTTCCAATTCGTCTTTACATCTCTTTAAATCTCCCATACTAAAAGGAACACGGATTCTTACAGTGTTTCCATTAGGCCTCCCTACTTCTTGAAGGGGGCATATACCAGGGTGCAGGTTTTGTATTTTGTTGTTGTTATATGCCATCAAGTTTCCTGTAATTCACAGCAACCCTATGCACAATAGCTCTGAACACTGCTCTATCCTGAGGCAGTCTCAATGATACACATATCCCTACGACTCAAGTTACTGTGTCAACCCATCTCATCCAGGCTCTTCCTCTCCTCTGCTCTCCTTCCACACTTCCAAGGACTGGTCCCTCCTAGCCATGTGCTCAAAATATGTGAGACATGACTTCAAAGTCAACAAAATGATTGAGAAATTATATATGCCAGTGGAATATTATGTATGTCATAATGGAATATTACATAGCACACAGGAGCAATGATTTTGTAAATTATTACCTAACTTGGGAGAGACTGGAGAGCATTATGCTGAGTGAACTAAGTCCCACAAAGACAAATATTGTATAAACCCCATTATTGTAGAATGAGTATAAGGATACCCAAGGGTGGGGGAAGAGGGTAGCAGAAGAATGAGGATGTGCAGGGAAAGGGGAGATGAATCTTGGTGTTGTACAATTTAATCGGAGAAGGGATGAGGGAAATTGGAAGAATCAGTTCTGGAAAACAATGTATTTGAATTTTGTAAATAAACTAGTTTAATAATAATAAAAAAATGTTTAAAAAATCCTAGCCTCCAGGGAGAAACAGACTTGTTTGTTCTCTTGGTAGTCAATACTCTGAGTATGTTCAATACTCTTTTCCAGCACCAGAACTCAAGGGCATTGATTCTTTTTCTATCATCCTTAGTCATTGTCCCACTCTCTGATGCATAGCAAGTAATTGCAAAGCCCATGGCCTGGATCCATTGGTTGCTTTGAATTTTAGGAGGAATTAAAGCTTCCTCTTAATGAGTTGCTTGGGAAGTTTTAACAGGTGTTTTATTCTTGTGGTGTAGAGGGAGAGTGGCTGGCTGAGGGTCTTGACTATCCTTGTTAATTACTACCGCAAGTCTGGGAGGAATAATCAACTTATATTTCCCCATAACTCAGCACATTCTCTTGGAACCCTAAGCATCTGTATATAAGAAACCTGAGACTATCTACCCTGTTGACAGCAAAAGAAATTAAGCTGCAGAGTGGTGTTGTAATTTAGGGAACCATTAATTGGCCAAATCCCTGAATTTCCTAATTTAAACAGTAGCCATTCAGCATTAAAAAAAATAGAACAGCTTCTTTTTCCTCATAGTGTTCAGTTCTGGACTTGGATCTCTCCATTTTTTACACAAGCATCCTAGTGGTATATCAACTGGTATTGAGGGCTGCTGTCCCACACTTGTTCAATTGAAGAGTGGGTATCTCGGTGAGACCTTCAAAATGAAACATGCTAAAGCTAGAATTCTTTTCAGCTCTTCACCATTTGCTAATATTTCCCTTGAGGGGATGAGTTGAGGTGACTGAAAATAAATGAATAGACATGCACACAACGGTATTTATCAACACAAGTGAAAATGGTTTATTAAGGTAATGCAAAGGAAGCATGGTTTGTGAAAGATAGGCCATGTAGAAGAGTTAAAGAGAAAAGTGAGGAAAGGGGAGCAAAAACCTTGGAAAGTCAGAGGTGGACAGAAACTTTAAGACATGCTGCCAGGAGTCCAACCTTTGCAAGCGTAAGAAGCAACTTAATATATCTCGCAAAGTGTATGTTGTTGTATGCTATTGAATTAAGAACAACCCCTAGCTGACCCTACAGTGTTTTTTTTTAATACTTTTTTATTTTAATTGTGATTTTAATGAAAGTTTACAGAAAAGTTGCATTTTCATTCCTTTATTGTTACACATTTTCCTCCCTATTCCTTCTTTCCTCCTTCCCAGTTCACTTTCTTTTTATTTTCTTTTTTTTTTAAACATTCATTGTTGCACAATGACCCCCTGCTTCCCCAAGTTCTCTTTGCACTGTACCTCTTATTCAGGGGTGTTGTCATACATATAATGCCTAATCATGTATTTCTTTTAAACAGTTCTTTCCTCCATCTGTTCCAACGCGATGTTCATTATCTATCCACTCTTAGCCTAGTCTCTTCCCAACCCGCCTTGTCAGACATGCTTTATAACAGTGGTGTTATGCAGAACTTGTCCTTTTGTAACAGATATTTCACTCAGCATAATGTTCTCCAGGGTACCCATGTTGTGTAACGTTTTATGAATTAATTGTTTTTCAGTGATGTATAGTATCCCAGCGAGTTTTTAGAGGCAGTTAAATGCACAAAAAACCACCCGTGGAGCAATTGGTGGATTCAAGCCATTTGCCTTTGTGATTGCAGTGCAATTTCTTTCTACCAGATCTCCCTAGCAAAATGTACAGAACATGGTAATTGCCTAGTAAATATTTATCAATGGTTAAAGATAATATAATAACCTCCTCAAAAAACACAACAAGGATAATTCCAACTACTATAGCATATAAAATTTGAATTCTTAGAAGCATCACCTCATAAAAAAATCTATTATTCATTGAAATTTAGATTTTTTTCAGGTGAGTCACGCTCCATATTGTTATTCAGAAACTATGACTCCTTCCACTTTGTGTCTCTGTCTTCTCCATGCCTTTGAATTTATCTCCATTCACCTAATAGATGAGAGGAAAAGAGGAAGCAGGATGTTGTGGATGTATGTGAAAGGAAGACTCTAACAAAAGCTGCTGTTGAATTCATTCTGACTCATGACCACCCCATAACTTCATGTGTGCAGAATGTAACTCCTCTACAGAGTTTTCAAAGCTGTGACATTTCAAAAGTAGGCTACCTTGTCTTTCTTGTGATGTTCCTTTAGGAGATTTTAAACCACTAACTTTGCTAGTTAATAGTGGAGTATTAAGTCTAATGTGTCACATAGTAAAGGGAGCTTTTTCCCACATAATGCATAATGTGCTCAATACATGCTTAAAGGAGGATGAAATGGATTTGCTGAGCATTTTGACAATCTCTGTTATAGTTTTATTCCCACTTTCCTTTTTATTTTTCTCTTAAAACCAAGGGCATTTCTATTTGTCACTAATAATTATTACATCATATAGTGTTTCTTTTTGAGGGTCTAGTTCATCATGATTGTTATGTAAATAAGTTTCTTTGTAAGTAGTACACTTATTTTTGTAGTATCCTAGGTTCTATCAACAATCAACATCCTTGGTACCAGCATCAG
>NW_006399762.1:4345788-4347206 GCF_000299155.1 Elephantulus edwardii
GAATTTCATGAAACAACATATGAGCAAGAGCCTGTGGTGATGAAGGAGGAAACTCCAGCTGCTTTGAAAGAACTGGCAAAAAACAAGGCCCTATGAATTGATGGCATACTGATTGACATATTTCAACAAACAGACGCTGCCTAGATGTGCTCACCAGGTTGTCTCAAGAAATCTTGAGGACAACTACCTGGCCAACTGACTGGAAGAAATCTATATTTGTTCCCGTTCCAAAAAAAGGTGATCTGACAGAGTGTGGAAATTACTGAAAAGTATCATTGATATATCACATGCAAGCTGTGAATGTAGGTGTACAAATCTCCATTTGTCTACCTGTTCTATTTTTTCCCCAGGGTATATTTCTAGAATGAAAGGTTGGTATATATGGAATTTTTATGTTTGCTTTTTGAGGATATGCCAAACTGCCTTACAGAGTGATTGTACCATTTCACAATCTCATTGACAGTGTATGATAGATCCAATCTCGCAGCATCCTCTCCAACATTTATTGCTTGCTGTCGTGTCAAACTTTGCCACTTGTACTAGAGTGAGATGGCATCTCATTGTGGTTTTGATTTGCCCATATTGCCAGTGATTTGGAGCATTTCTTCATGACTCTGTCGGACATCTGAATGTCTTCCTCTGTGAAAAGTCTTTCCATGTCTTTTGCCCATGTTATAATTAATTGCGTTATTAGTCTTTTTCCTGTGGAGGCCCTGTGGGATTCTACAAACTTTTTTATAAAATCCTTTTCAGAGATGACATTGCCAAATGTTTTTCCCAGTTAGTAGGATTTATTTTCACTTTCTTAGAATTATTTTTTTTTATCATTAGATTGTATCATTCATCACTGTTATTTTCTCCTGGTTGTGCATTTCTGGCTATATTGGCCAGCCTTTTTTACCATAGATAAGACCTTCTAAGTTTGGTCCTATTTTGCTTCTTAAGACCTTATACATAAAATGATTCACCAAAAACATTATCTGTAATAGAAAACTATAATAGAAATTATGTAACTGAAAATTGTAGGGGAATAATTAGTAAATTAAATGACAGTTATACAATGAAATATTCAGCAATTAGGTGTAATATTTCAGAATAGTTCTGATCAACACAAGAAAATATTTACACTATAGTGTTAAGTGATTTAAGTAAATTATAAAGTTTAAGAAGCAGTATACATTCACTATAAAGCGTTCAAGGACACAAAGAAACTATTAAAAGAAAATTATAAAACATTATTATAAGAAACAAAAAGAGACCTGAAGAAATGGAAGAATATAATTTGCTCTTGGCTAGGAAGACTCAATATTGTAAAAATGGCAATACTATCAAAGGCAATGTACACGTTCAATGCAATCCCAATACAAATACCAATTCCATTTTTCATTGAGATGGAAAAGGCATTTTCCGATTCATTT
>NW_006399762.1:4348903-4350594 GCF_000299155.1 Elephantulus edwardii
GGTAATCGGGATGGGTGTGTCAGAGGCAGTGAGATTGGCACAGGATAGAGCAGGGTTTAGGGCTGTTGTACATAGGGTTGCTATGAGTCGCAAACGACTCGACGGCACATAACAACAACAACAACAACATATATGATTAAGTATTATTTGTGTGGCAAGAGTCCTGAATAAGAGCTGCATAGTAAAGTGGACTGAGGTGGGGGTTTGTATAACAATGAAATAAAAATTTTTTTCTTCTCAAAGAGAAAAGCGAACTGGAGGAAAGGAGTGGGCAGGGATAAAAATGTGCACAACTGAATGAACAGAAATCCAAGTTCTCTATTATCTTTCATTAAAATCCCAATAAAAAATTAAAAACAAATAAATTATTGCACATACAAAACATTCCAGAAAAAAAAAATGAATTGATGTTTACCTTAATGGAATGGATAAGTTAAATTTTTTCACATTATTAATTATTGCATGGAATATTAAACAGTAAGGAAAAAGTGAACCCCACCTGTCAATCATATATAAATATTATTAATTGGAAGATTCAGTATAAAATACATATATTGTTTTTACTTGTTTGAATGTAGAAAGTAAAATAATATCTTCAGGGATACACACTCAGATAATAAAATTATAAAATAAAGTTGTTGTTATGTGCTATGGCACTGAATATGCCTTATAGGGACCCTAGGCATGATAGCTCTGAACTCTGCTTTATCTTGAGCCAATCTCACTGTCTCTGACACACCCGCCCTTATTATCTCAAAAAAATTGTGTCAATTTATCTAATATAGGGTCTTCTTCCCATGCTCTGCCCCTTTCCCATTCTAAGCACAATATCCTTTTCCAAAGACTGGTCCCACCTGGCAACATGGCCAACATACATCAGACAGCGTTTCCTCCAAGGAGAAGCCTTGTTTTGCTCTCTCCAGAAAAAAAAAATCTGTTAATTCTTTAGGTGGTCCAAGGTATATGGTCAATACTCTTCCCTAGCACCATAACTCAAAGGTATTAATTCTTATTCTGCCCTCCTTGGTCATTGCTCAGTTTTCTGATGCACAGCAAGTAATTGCGAAGAACATAGTCTGGATCATGACTGTCATCTCTAGCGTGACATCGTTGCTTTTCAGCACTCTGGAGAGGTCCCTGACAGTAGATTTTCCCATTGCAATTCGTCTTTTGATTTCCTGACTGCTGTTACCAAGATTATTTACTGTGGAACCAAGCAAGTTAAAATTGTTAGCAATCTCAATCTTTTCTCCATATATATATATATTGTAGGGTATACAGGAACAAAGTTATGGAAGTTCTTAGTCATAACAAAACTCCTTGACAGACAAAATCACAAGTCTTGGGGCCATGTGACCACCGTCTTGATAGGTAGGACATCTAGGCCAATTGGCATAATGTAGTTTAAAAAAAGATAAAGTTCTATGCAAAACCTATAGTTGGAAAAGGAGGACGCTATCAGAACAGAGCAAAGAAACACTGCATGGTTCAAAATCAGGAAAAGTGTACGCCATGGGTGTGTCCTATCTCCAAACCTTTTCAATCTATATGCAGAACAAATCATCCAAGGGGTTGACTCTATGAGGAGGAATGTGGCATCAGGATTGGAGGAAGGCTCATAAACAATTCACATTATGTGGATAACACAACTTGGCTTGCTCAGACTGAGGAGGATCTGGGGCATTTGCTGC
>NW_006399762.1:4351189-4357169 GCF_000299155.1 Elephantulus edwardii
AGCACATTAACAACAAAAACTATGATAAATAGCAAGTGCAGTCTTCTTGTTTTTGCGTGCTGTAGAGTACATACTGACTTATAGCTGACCCTCCCAAAGCTTTTCAGAGGCTGTAAATCACATGTTGTTGCAAATCACATAAAGAAGGTAGGGGGAAAAAACAGATTTGGAAAATTTGAGAAGTAGGGGAAGTACAGCTATTTTTAAGGGATTGAAACTAATGTTATGAAATAAAATGTATATAAACTGTTGAGTGGAAAACTAATTTTCTCTGTAAACATTCACCCATACCACAATAAAATGGCTTGGTTTTAAAAATAGAAACCATTTTATAGTCACCAATATCAGTTCTATTGAAACAATAGCATCATACACTACATAGTTAATTCAAGCTTAACTAAGAGAGAAAGAGAAAGATGGGATTGTTTCACACAACATTTCCTTTAAAATTTCTCTGCCAGTAACGGGAGATCGTGGCAAGATTCATTCCCTCATATCTCTCCCAGCCTGAGCTCTCACTGCAATGAGTCTATCTGACTCTAATGTTTAATGATACATGCTTTTCATAAAACTTAGCTCCACGTGAAGGAATAACAATTTGCTCCAAATCTTATGAAAACATTGGCTGCTTGAAAGGGAGAACTTTATCAAATATTGGCATCAAGTGTTCTAATAAATGCTAAGCTGAATAAACAAGTGTTTGATAAGATGTTAGTGGCTTTTGATTGGAAAACTGAATCACACATGTGACTATGATGACAATACATTTCTCCAACAGGTTCTTACTTTAGATTTCTTGTTGAAGATGTACAAATAAATTTAAATGCAACTAAACCAAAATAAAATCCACTGCCGTTGAGCAGATTCTGACTTGTGGCCCTATAGAACAGAATAGAACTGTCTGTAAGATTTCACAGGCTATGCATTATTGTGAGTGTAGATTGCCTCATCCTTCTACGTTGAAGTTCTGATGAACTCAAACCCTTGACCTTCCAAGTAATGTGCTACCTTAGACTTATGGCTAGATTTACAATGCTATCAAGGCTTCTAAAACCAGATCAGGTAGGCACATAAATTTTAACATTTACTTCAACCTCAAATATGTACAAAACTCAAACCAAAACAAAACCAACATCAAAACACACCCAAATTGTAAAACTATTTTTCACTTGAACTCTGTATTATCCATTTATATATCATACTCACACGTTGCCATCTGGTCAGTTCCAACTCATAGTGGCCCTTTATTTGGTTTTTGAAGCTCTAAATCTTTACAGGAGGAGAGTGCCCATTGACCTCCTGGGGAGACAGTGGTGAATTCCAATAGCTGGGGATGGACAAAATTACAGCTAGCAGCACAACATGCTTTGGATTCTGCCTGCCAACTCTTTACATTTATAACTAATACTTTATATTTCAGAGGTATCCAACAAGAGCCAAAATATTCATTACTTTATGATTGAAGGCATTTTCAATATGCTCTGAGTTTTTTTTTTTAAACTTTAGAACTTAACTTTCAAATAAGATACAATTCTATTTTATTCACCTTAGGTGTGTCCAAAATAGTTCTTTCAGGGAACAGACATCTATCAAGCTATAATCTATTCATCTGGAGCTGAAGAGAAAGACAGAAAGCAAATGTAAAATGAAGAAATTGATGAGGACTAACAGGACAGGACAGGCTTCAGAGCTGCTGTATATAGGGTCTCTATGGGTTGAAGGTGACTTGATGGCATGTAACAACAACAGCCCTCACCAACCACATCGTCTGTCCTGAGAGTAGAAGAACTAGATAGTGCCTGGCTGCCACTACTGACAGATGGTCCCAGATGGAATGAGATGATAAGGATAATGTAGAATAGTCATAAAAATCTTAAAAATGCTAAACTTACTAGTTTCATATAGACCAGAGAAATCTCCATGACTACCTCCTCAAGACTTTTTTTGAAAATTAATTTTAATGAATGTTTACAGAGCCTTTGGATTTCCATTCATTCATTGTTGCATTTTTCTCCCTGCCCACCCCTCCCAGCCCCAGTTTGCTCTTCTCTTTGAAAAGCAAAAGAAACATTCTTTCCTTGTTATGCAATCCCCCTCCTGAGTCCACTCCACTATGCAGCCTTCATTCTGGACTCTTGTCTTGACAACAATACCTAATCATACATCCCTTTTAAGCAGTTCTCTCCTTCATCTGTTTCAATGAAGTATGCATTACTTATCCCTTTTTCAGTCTCCCCTCAACCCTAATGTCAGTCCCGTTTTACAACAGTGGCACTATGCAATATTTGGTCTTTTTGTGACTGAGATATTTCACTTAGCATAATGTCTTCCAGGGTCACCCATTTTGAATAATATTACATGAGTTCCTTGTTCTTCAATGCAGCATAATCTTCCATTGTGTGAATATATCACAGCTTCTCTATCCATTCATTTGTTGATGGGCACTTAGGTTGTTTCCAGCTCCTTCATATTGTGAACAAAGCTGCAACAAACATGGATGTGCATATATCTGCTTGGGTGACAGTTCTGGTTTATTCAGGGTATATTCTCAGTAGTGGAATCGCTGGGTCAAATGGTATTTCTATTTGCAGCCTTTTGAGAAGGCGCCATACATCCTTAAGACATTTTAAAAACATGAAACTAGAATAACTTCTGGAGAGTTCAGTTAAACAACAAATGAGATAATAAAATAAACAACATCACTCATGAGTACTGTGTACATCAAAAACAAACAACAAACCAAAGAAATAGCAACCAAAAAACACCACAGCTATATAATACCAAACAATCAATATGTACTCTAAAGCAAAAATTAAAAGATAATGCAACTTTTTGTTGTTGGGTGTCATCAAGTCAACTACAACACATAGCAACAATGGATCAAAAGCTTGCCCTATTCTGAACCATTTTCATAACCTCGACAATCCTCAAACCCATTGTTGCAGTCACTGTGTCAATCCATCTCATCGAAAGTCTTCCTCTCTTTCATTGACCCTTAACTTTCCCAAAAATGATGTCTTTTTCAAAGCAGACCCTTCCTGAAAACATGCTCAAAGTATGCGAGTTGCACAATTTTTTTCCTATGGGACACCTTTATTGCATTTGTTCCAACACAGATTTGTTTTTTCTTTGGGAAGTCCATTATATATTCAATACTCCTAGTCAACATCACAACTCAAAGGCACTAATACTTCTCTGATCTTCTTTACTCATTGTACAACTTTCACATGCATATGAAGCAAGATACCATGACTTGAGTCCAGCAAACCATCATTTTGAAACTGACATCTTTGTTCTTTAGTACTTTAAAGAGGTTCTTGATAGCAGATTTGTCCTTTTGAGTTCTTGATTGGTGCTATCCACATGTAGATTATGGATTCAAGTAAAAGGAAATTTTTTACATCAGTCTATCATGTTGTTGTCTATTGTTACATTTGTGAAGAATTTTATTTCCTTAGTGTTGAGATATAATCCATATTGAAGGTTGTAGTCTTTGATCTTGTTAAATAATTGCTTTGGGCCTTCTTCAGTTTCTGCAAGCAAAGTTATGCTATATGCGTAACATAGGTTGTTTACGAGTTTTCCTCCAATCTTGATGTCACATGCTTTTAAATGTAATCCAAATTCTTGAATCATTTGCTAAACACACAGATGGAGTAGTATGGAGAAAATATATAACTCTGATGTATGTGTTTCCTGATTTTTAAATCATCCATTGTTCCTTGATTGTATTCTAACTACTACTTCTTGATTTAAATTTTGAATGGCATAATTTTTAAAAATAAGATTATTTTTTATTAGTTTATTTGTTGCGGTTGTTACTATGTGCCGTCAAGTCGTCTGAGACTCATAATGACTCTATGTACAGCAGCTCAGCCTGCCCTGTCCTGAGCCAGTCTCAGGACACCCCTACCCCCATTACCACAGTTACTGTATCAATCCATCTCATCTGGGGTCTTCCTTCCACCCTTCTGATCATGATGTCTTTCTCTAAGGACCAGTCCCTCCTGGCCAGATGCCCAAAGCATGTGAGACATAACAAAGTTCATATACATTGTGTTTCACACTATTTGTTCATTCACATTGTGTTTCGAGCAGTCATTCCCACACATTATTTTTTTATAAAATTTATCACCATTTAACTATGCTCATCATTACCCTGTCTTTTCAGGTCCCTGCCAGATTTTTCTCATTTCCTTTAGCCCCTCCCTCTACCCACCAAATTGTGCAACTCTCTGATTTCACACCTACCTATTCTCGCCCTTCTGCTCCCATCCCGTCCTCCATTGGGTCCGTATGCATGTTTTACTAGTTATACTTCCTTCTTTTTTTTTTACAGTAATGGTCTTATGCAGTTTTTGTTCTTATGAGTCTGAGTTAGCTCACTTAGCATAATGCTCTCCAGTCTCTCTAAAGTTATATAATATTTTTCAAAATCATTGCTCCTGAGTGCTGCATAATATTCCTTTGTGTGAATGTACCACCATTTTTCAATCCATTTGATTGTGGTTGTACATTTGAGCTGCTTTCATGTTCCTGATGCGGGACAATTAAATCTTTTAAATTCTTACTCTTTTCAATGTTTTCTATGACTTAATGGATCAACCAAATGCTTTTGCACAGTCATGTACATATCTTTCTATTATTTGGTGCTTCTAGCCAAATCCATTTTCAGACAGATCCATCTGACATCAGCAATAATACTTCTTATTCCTCAACGTCTTCTGAACCAGCTTGAATATCTGGCAACTCTCTGCCAATGTATTGCTTCAGTTTTCTTTGAATATTCTTCAGCAAGATTTTGCCTGCATGTGATGTTAACTCTATTACTAAAAATGTTCAAATTCTATTGGCTCACCTGTTTTTGAAATGGGCACAAATAGGAATATCTTCCAGTCATTTGGCCAATTAACTGTCCAAATTTTTTTACATAGATAAGTAAATGTTATGTTATCAGACTTAAAGAAGAAATCAGAAAGAAAGATTAATGCAGCTTTATTAAAGGGGGGGGGAGGGAGAGCTCCAGATGAGTTCCTCATCCTGGAGATGCAGAATGGGAAGTCACACTGTGAACTTACTGGGGAGGATTTTTATAAACAGAGTCTTTAGGGAGAGACATTCCACTCTGATTTACAAGCCACCTGCTAGCTCAGCTAGACAAGCAAGTTTGTTTGCTCTTCTTATCAGCAGCAGGCAAGGCCATCAGCATTTGAGTTCTGAATTCTTCATTCTTCTCTTTGGCCCCCTTTGCCCAGACTTAACAGTAAACACATACAGGGCTACCCTTTGTTTGTTGAAACACTTCAATTGGTGTTAACTTTTTACACATAAGTAGTAATATTGTGAAACAAACACCTTATAATGCCATAAGCCAAAGAGTTATTTTATGCATGTAAGAGACTACTACTCTTGTACTAATGCACATTGACAAGGAAGTTCCAGAATTTCAAGTAGGATTCAGAAGAAGCTCTAAGCAGAGGGATATTATTGCTGAAATCTGATCGTTCTTGACAGAAGAGAATACCTGAAAGATGTTTACTTGTATTTTATTGACTGTGTGGTTTATAAAAAATTATGAATATCTTTGAAAAGAACAGCAATCCCAGAACACTTAATTGTGATCATGGGAACTTCACAGACCGTGAATCAATAGTCCAATAAGAACAAGAGAACAATCCTAATATTTTATAAAAGTAGGTAGTAGAACTGAAGCTTTGTTATAATGAGCAGTGCCAGAAGCTGGATTAGTGAAAACATAATAACTAGGAAAAAAAATGAGAATGTTGACAGGTTGTGAATAGAAAACCAATGCCACTAAATAATAGGCAGAGAAATTGTTAAATGAAAACCTTGTTTGCTTTTTAAACTTTCCCCAAACAACAAAACTTTATTAAATAATATAATTTACAACAGTACACAACATTAGCTTTAACCCTTTCTCTGACTTTGAAAACATCAAGGACTTCTGAACATAGATTTT
>NW_006399762.1:4357709-4370196 GCF_000299155.1 Elephantulus edwardii
TAAAAAATATTATATTTTATTACGTAAGCTGGGTGAGGGTTTTGGGGGACAGGGCTTCTTGGCAGCTGCCTTCCTCCTGGAGGCCAGAACCTTGCTGAGTTCCTCCTGCTTCCTGGTGGCACAGATGTGTGTCCTCATCTTTTTCTTGTGAACTTGAGGGCCAGTTGTTCTTTGAGACCTTGAGCAGCTCCTTACATGACGCCCATAGGGCGCAAAGTCACACACCTTCCAGATCACCTCCCGCATAAACTTGGTGTGTTTGGTGAGGTACTCTCGGCGGCGGCTGTGCCTCGGTCTGCCCACGTTCTTGGTTACTTTGTGGCCTCGTGGTGGCCCACGACCATAGGGTAGCACACAGCCATGGCTGCTGTGTTTCTATGGCTATCGCAGCAGAAGGACAATTGTTTGCAGGGAAGGACAATTGTTGGCCGGGTACTTGGACCAGAGACTATCAATAATTTTGGCTGCTGTTATTAAGCTTCTCCAATTATTTCTTCCACAGATGCCATCAGTCTGATTCCTGTGCAATTCATAAGGTGAAGTCCATGTGTAAAGTCATCATCTGTGAGTTTTTTAAAAAGGTATTTGAGATGAATAAGTCATTAACTAAAAATATTTGAACACTGAATGTCCAGACTCATTTCTGTCACCAAGTTTGTATTTTTCTGACTACTTTTGCATTTTATTTAACGAGTTACCATAAATACATTTTGATTGCACATTTGGCCAATTTTGGACTCCAAAACTTGGTAAAAATCCTCAATTTCCTCTTCTTTACCTTTTGGTGTTGGTACTCAATTTGAATGATGGACATATTATTAGGTCTTCCTGGTATGCTATGGATAATACCCTATCACTCACAACACTGTACTTCAGGATAGAACCTGAAATTGTCTTTTAAACTGGATGCAATACTATACTTTTTCATTTTTGGCACCGTAAATCATGTGATTCTGAGTAAAAGTGGCTAATACTTGTCCATCTCATCTCACTAATTCCTAGAATGTAGATGTTTGTGTCTCATTTAATTTTTGACAACACCTAGTTTTCCAACATTCATGCTTTATACGTTCCACTTTCCGGTTATCGTAGGGTTCTTGCAACTGCTTAACTTCCTGTTTATTAACTTCCAATCTGGCCTCTACAACTGTTCCACTATAGCTACCTATGTTCCTCTATTGTTCATAGGGTTTTCAGAGGCCTATTATTTCAGAACTGGGTGGTCAATCCTGCTTTCTAGTCTGTCTTAATCTGGGAGCTCTGCTGAAACCTGTCCATCATGAAGACCGGAAGATTTCAAAGGGCAAAGATATCAAAGGGTTGAACAGAAGATTTCAAAGGGCAGCTTGAGAAGAGAGCAAAGTGTTATAAGGGAATGTGCAAAGAGCTATAATTGGAAAATTCAAAGGGAAGAGCTCTCTGCATTTCTACAAGTGAAAGAACTGAGAAACAAATTCAAGCTTTGAGTTACAATACTTAGAGATGCTATGGAAAAAATTTTGAATGATGCAGGAAGCATTCAAAGAAGGTAAACGAAACACAGAATCATCGTACTAAAAATAATTGATCGATACTGAAATATTTGAGGAAGTCTCCGCAACTACTTATTATATATCAGAAAGCTGGACATTTATTAGGGATGATAGAAAAAGAATTGATGCCTTTGAGCTGTGGTGCTGGAGAAGAGTATTGAATATACTGGGGACTTTCAAGAGAACAAACAGGTTCACCCTAGAGAGTGTGAAATCAGGCTGCTCCTTGGAGGCAAGGATTCTGAGGCTTTGTCTGACATACTTTGGGCATGTTGCAAGGAGGGATCAATCCTTGGAAAGGGACATCATGTTTGGGAGGATGGAGGGACAGCACAAGAAAGGAAAACCCTTGATGAGATGGATTGATTCAGTGACTGCGGTAATGGGGGTAAGTGTATCAGAGGCAATAAGGTTGACACAGAATAGAGCAGACTTCAGGGCTGTTGTACATAGGGTCACTATGAGTTGCAAGTGACTCAATGGCACCTAACAACAACAACAACAACAACAAACTATGATTCCAGCAAAGAGAAATGAAGGAAGATGATGAAACTACATTGAAGGCATTGACAAAAAAATGACTCCAGGAATCAATGGAATACCCATTGACAAGTTTCAACTAACAGATGCTGCTCTGAATGTGCTCATCAGTTTATGCCAGAAAATTTGGAGGACAACTACCTGGCCAACTGACTGGAAAATATCCTTACTTATGTTCATTCCTAACGAAGGTTATCCAACAGAATGTGGAAATTATCAAACAATATCATTAATATCACATGCAAGCAGAAAATTGCTAACAATCATCCAAAAATGGCCAAAACAGTACATTGAAATCAAACAGCCAGAAGTTTAAGCTGGGTTTTGATAAGGCTGGGCACCAGGAATATCACTGCTGATGTTAGATGGATCCTGGGTGAAAGCAGAGAATACCAGAAGAACTTCTATTTGTGCTTTATTGATGCATTTGACTATGTGGATTATAACCAACTATAACTAACATTGAGAATAGTAGATATCCCAGAACACTTAAATGTACTCATGTCAAGCCTATATTTATACCAAGAAGCTGTTGTATGAACAGAGATAGGGAACACTGTATGGTTTAAAATTAAGAAAGGTGTGCATCAGAGTTGTATTCTTCTTCCATATTTATTCTGTTTTTAGGTTGAACAAATCATTAAAAAAGCTGGACTCTGTGAAAATCAGAGGGAGACTCATAGGCAACCTGCATTATGCAGATTATACAACCTTACCTGCTGAAGGTGAGGAGAACTTGAAGTGCTTCCTGCAGAGGATCAAAGACTACAGCCTTCAATGTCGATTATGTCTTAACATCAAGAAAACAAAAATTCTCACCGCTGGCTTGATAGGTAACATCAAGATAGATGGAGAAAACATTGAAAGTGTAAACAAAATGTCACTTACCTGGGTTCACAATCAACACCCCTGACATCAGCAGTCAGGAAATCAGGAGACATCTTGCATTGGGCAAGACTGCATTTAGGGACCTCTCTAAATATGAGGAGCAATGATGTCAGTTTGTGGATTAAAGTTTGTAGACTCCTACTATCATCCTTACTTGTTGTCCAGCTATTAGATGGATATCAAGTGATTAGAAAGACTATGGACTGAATAAGGCACACATTAGTGTTCAAACTGACATCATTGTTCCATAGTAATTTGGATCCCCTGATCTCCTGACTGCAGCTACCAACGGTGTTGATAGTGGACCCAAGTAAGAAAAAATTGTTGACAATTTCAATTTTTTTCTCCATCTATTATGATGTTGCCGATTGTTCCAGTGGTGAGAATTTTTTCTTCTTGATATTGAGATTCAAGTGTCTCAAGCACTCCTCACTTTCAGCAAGCAAGATTATGGCTCTGCGTAGTGTAGGATTTTGACAAAATCTTCCTCTGATCTTCATGCTACTTATTCTTCATAGAATCTAGCTTCTTGAGTTACTGCCTCAGCATAAAGATTGCATAGATATGGAGAAAGAATGCAACCCTGGTGCACACATTTCCTGATTTGAAACCATGCAGTGTTCCCCTTGCTATGTTCAGACAAGTTTGCTCATCTAGATATAGGTTTTCTATAGGTATAATTAAGTGTTCTGAGATTTCTAAAAATAGGCTGGAGAAGCTATTCTCTTTATTGCTGATGTAATAACTCAAGTTTGCCTCTGAAGTTTGCTAATGGGAAATGCTAGAAGTAGATAGACCACGTGGACCTGCAGCATTGGAAGGAATAGGCTTCCCCTGAAGGTATTGTCCCTGTGGTAACGGGAACATGAATGCTTGGAAGCCCCGCCAGTTCCAAGGAAATCTGAGCCAGGTATTCACCCACATTTAGCAACCAGTTCATTCAAGCCATCTCTGCAGTGCTATTTGTGAGTAAAGGGAAGAAGGAATGTTAAAAATGTGCTTAGAGAAAAATCCTCCTGGAAAATAGAATTTTCTTTTTGGAAATGTTTTTTTTTTTTTTTTTTACTATAAACACAGTCTAAAACTACTTAAAATGTCATAAAAATAGAACAAAGCAAAAGTTATAATAGAGTTATCAGAACTGATCTGAGATTGCTCTCCCTATAAAGATCTGCTTGCATGGTGGACCTTTGGTTGGCCCCAGAATCTTGGGGTTAGGAAGGAAAATTAATATACCCAGAATAAGAGTAGTTTACAAATCTGGTGGCCTACACGTCAAGAGTTGTGCTGTCATTCCAAAGACATGTGATTTAAATTCACCGGAGAAATATAGGTCATCTCCTCCCTGACATTTACTGGTCTGAAAACCTTCTGAGGCTCAGTTATGGGTTGGTTCTGCCTCAGTGGTACACAACATCAACAACAACAACTGTGCTTAAAATTTGTATAAACACCATTCTTTTTTTTTAATGTTGGACAACTGCTTTCTTCCTGTGATTCTGGAATTTGGAAACATGTTAGACAGTCTCTATATGACTATTGTTGTTGTGTACCATCAAGTCTGAACCGACCCATAGCTGACCCTCCAGTGGGTTTTCTGAGGCAGTTAATCACACAGGAGGAAACTGTCCATCCTTCTGCATATCAGCTGATGGGTTTGAACTGTGTGCCTTGAGGATTGCAGCACAGCTTCTTACCAGTAGACTTCAGAGACTGTTGTTGTTATGTGCCGTCGAGTCTCTTGTGACTCATAGCGATCCTATGTACAACAGCCCTAAACCCTGCTCTGTCCTGTGCCAATCTCACTGTCTCTGACACACCCATCCCGATTACCCCAGTCACTGAATCGTCCACCTCATAGAGGGTCTTCCCCTTCTGCGTTATTCCTCTACCCTCCCAAGCATGGCATCCCTCTCCAAGGACCAGTCCCTCCTTGCAACATGTCCAAAGTATGTCATATGAAGCCTCAGAATCCTTGCCTCCAAGAAGCGGCCTGGTTTAACCCTCTCCAGGAAGAACCTATTTGTTTTCTTAGCAGTCCATGGTACATTCAATACTCTTCCCTAGCACCACAGCTCAAAGGCATCAAATCTCCTTCTATCTGCCCTAGTAATCATCTAACTCTCTGATGTATAACAAGTAATTGCAAAGACCATGGCTTGTATCAGGTGCACCTAAGTCTCCAGAATGACACCATTGCTCTTTAGAACCCTGGAGTGGTCCCTAACAGCCGACTCTCCCAATCTACAGAGACTACTCCCTATTAAAATGCTTGGGCACAGTCTCTAATGAGTTTGGTTGGTTAAAACTATCACATATATTGTCACAACTCATTGCTGGAGAGATTGAGACTTGTGGGACTCTGCTGTTGGAAATTTGTGCTTTATTTCTGGTGGTATGGCTTTGTATTTTCACAGTAATAAATCTTAACCGTGAATTTGACTCTCTATTGCATTCTTTTAGAGAATCATTGAATCGAGAGGTAGACTTATGGACCTCTGAAACAATATGGCTGGTAGTTTTTATTGTCTTTTCAGTTCTCATATGTTTCTTTTTATGAAAAACAAAACACAAAAAAAGAGTGATAGGAGTCTTGTCCCAGGATTTAAGACTTAATAGGCTTATGCCTATACATATTTACGGCTGTCATAGCTAAGATGGTTGTTACAGGTTCCATAGATTCAACTACGACTCATACGAACCCTATGAACAACAAATTTGAACTTTGCCCTATCCTGAACCATCCCCAAAATCTCCACTTTGTTCAAGCTCCTTGTGGTAGTGACTGCCAATCCGTCTGTGTTGAAGGTCTTTCTTTTTCTTTGACATTCTACTTTTTCCAGCATGATGACTTTTTAAAAAATCTGGCCTCTATGAAAACATTCCTAAGTATGCAAGATGGAGTTTTAGCATCCTTGCCTCTCAGGAGCACCCTGGTTGCATTTGTTTCAAAATAGATTTGTTTGTTCTTTTGACAGTCCATGGGTTATTTTGTACTCTTCCCCTATGCCACAATTCAAAGGCATCAATTACTCTTCTTCAAGTCTTTCTTATTAATTATCAGACTTTCAGATGCTTATGGAGCAATTGAAAACACTATGACTGAGATCAGGCCCACCTTAGTCTTTAAACTGACAACTCTGCTCTTTAGCACTTTAAATAGGTCTTTGACATTAGATTTTTTCCCCACTGCAACATGTATTTTACTGTCTTTTTTATGCTCTTTTAAAAAAGTTTTACATTGGTTTACATACAAAGTTTGCATATATTTTGTTTCACATTCATCCACATTGTGTTTCATACAATTGTTCTACATCATTGCTTTATAAAATCAATCACCAATGAAATATGTCCATCATTACCCTGCCTCTCTATATCCCCACCAGATCTTTTCCATTTCCTTTAGTCTCCCTCCCTCCACTCACCAAATTGTGAAACCCTATGATTTGCCCCCCTGCCCACCCTAATCTCTCTGTTCCCATCCCTTCCCCTCCTTGCATCCTGATAGATGTTTTACTAGTTATCTTTTTGTTTTTAGGATAATATCCCTATGAGTATTTATCCTTATGAGACTGGGTTAGATTACTCAGCATAATGCCCTCCAGTCTCTCCTGAGTTAGGTAGTAATTTTCAAAATCATTGTTCCTGAGTGCTGCACAGTATTCCATAGTGTAAATGTACCACAATTTCTCAATCCATTTGATTGTGGTTGGGCATCTGGACTGTTACCATGTTCTTATGCTTGTGAGTAATGCTGATACGAATCAGTACCAGTACCATGCTCTTTTGATTATTATTGCTGTATAGGAGCTTTTAGATAGGGAGTGCTATGTCTCCCACTTTTTCCTGGTGTGTTTTGCTTATTTGAAGTCTCTTTTTGCTCCAAATAAACTTGACAATTGTCTTTTCAATCTTCTTGAAAAAGAAATTGGATATCCATTCTGGGATTGCATTAAACATGTAGGCTGCTTTTGGTAGGAGTGCAATTTTCAGTATATGGAGTCTTTCGACCCATGAATAGAGAACATTTTTCCATTTATTTAGGTCTTTTATGGTTTCTTGCAGAAGTTTTGTAGTTTTCTTTGTAAAGGTCTTTTGTGTCTCTAGTTAGGTTTATTCCTAAATATCTAATTTTGTGATTGGATATTGTAAATGGTATTGCTTTCTTAATTTTCTTCTCTATATTTTCTTTGTTTCTGCAGAGAAATCCTACAGATTTTTTTATACTGGTCTTACATCTTGACACTCTACTAAATTGGTCTACTAGCTCTAATAGCATTTTGGTTGAGTCCTTGAGGTTTTGGGAGTATAATATCATAGCATTTGCACATGACAGTTTCATAATCCCTTTGCTGATATGGAGGCCTCTTCTTTCTTTCATTTCCTTCTCCTTTTGCACTACCCTAGCAAGTACTTCCTATACAATATTGAATAGAAATGGTTAAAATGGACATCCTTGTCTGGTCCCTCTTCACATGAATACTTTTAGTCTTTTTCCAACGAGAATGATATTGGCTCTTGGTTTTGTGTATTTACTTTTTACCATGTTGAGGAAATTTCTTTCTAGTCCTATTTTGCTGAGTGTTTTAACCAGGAAAGCATCTTGGATTTTTGTCAGAGGCCTTTTTTACACCAGTTGCTAGGATCTTGTTATTGCTATTTTATCTTATTGTTATTCTTGATCTTGTTATTTGCTTCATTAATGTGAATTACATTGATTCTTTTTCTTATGTGGAACCCTCCTTATATATCTGTTATGAATCTCACTTGGTCATAATGATTTTTTTTATGTGCTGATTTGAAATCACCTGTCCAGCTCTTTAGTATCTTGAATTCTTCCTTGTGCTTTGGCTTCTCTGCGCTCCAATGCAATATTCAGAGTTTCTTCTGACATCAATTTTGATCTTTTCCTCTGTCTTTGTAATGACCATTTGCACTTTTCCTGGATGATACCCTTGATATTCTCCCACAACCCATCTCGTCTTCGTTCATTAGTTTTCAAGGCCTCAAACCTGTTCCTGAGATGGTTCTGAAATTCAGGTGGAATAGACTCAAAGTCATATTTTGGTTTCCGTAGATTCGGTGTCATTTTCCTCAGCTTCTGCTTGAACTTTCATATGAGTAGTTGATGGTCTGTTCCATAATCCGCTCCTGGCCTAGTTTTCACAGCTGATGTTGAGCTTCTCCATTGGTTCTTTCCACAGATGTAATTGTTCTGATTCCTATGCATATCATCAGGTGAAATCCATGTATATAACCTGCATTTATGTCTCTTAAAAAAGTATTTGCAATGAATAAGTCATTGATTGTGCAAAATTCAATCATTCTATCTCCAGTTCCATTTCTGTCACCACGTCCATGTTTTCCAACTACTGATTCTTCTTCTCTGTTCCCAACTTTTGCGTTCCAGTCACCCATTATTATCAATGCATCTTGATTGCATGTTTGATCGATCTCCGACTGTAAAAGTTAGTAGAAATCTTCTGCTTCCTCTTCTTTGGATCTGGTTGTTGGTGCATATATCTGAATGATAGTGGTATTCACTGGGCTTCTTTGTATGCATATGTATATAATCCTGTCACTCACATTATTGTACTTCAAGAAAACACTGCATGGTTGAAAAATGGAAAGGGCGTACGCCAGGGATGTGTCCTGTCTCCATACCTTTTCGAACTATATGCAGAAGAGATTATCCAGGAGGCTGGGCTCTATGAGGAGAAATGTGGTGTCAGGATTGGTAGAAGATCTATCAACAATCTGCGATATGCAGATGACACAACCCTGCTTGCTGAAACTGAGGAGGACCTCATGCACTTGCTGTGAAGGGTCAAGGACTGCAGCCTTCAGTATGGGCTGAGGCTCAATGTCAAGAAGACAAAGATTCTTACCACTGGGCCAGCTGGCAGCATCAGGATGGATGGTGAAGAGATTGAGATTGTTGAGCCAAGTTTTATCAACCTCATGTTTGTCCCAATGGAGAATTCACAAGAGAATCAGAATTCCATGGAGCAGGAAGATGAAGACTATGTGATTCTCAAATTTGAGCCTGTGTTAGAATATCAAGGAATGCCAGAAGTGGTTAATCAACCAAGCATCCAATTTTCCTGGAAACTCCTAACAAGGAGACCAAACCAAGAAAAAAAAAAGAAGTAGAAAAAGCTTCCTGTTCACAAAGTCAGGATGACTCTAGACCACGGAAGAAGGCTGACATTCCCCCATTACCTACTGAGTTGCCACCAATTAACAATGTTCACCGAGACACTGTACGCGGCTGGTGCCAGCTGTTGAAACTGAGCACTAAGGGGCAGAAGGTGGAAAATTATCAGCGGATCCTTCAAAGATGTTTTCCACATCAAAAGGATACCATAGGAGAAGGTGAAAATACACGACTACAAAGAAAATTAAAAGTGGACAAGGAGAAGAAATCTAAGGAAAGGAACAGGTCCTCTGAGAAGAGTGGCCCTCCTAACCTGGCTCCTGCCCCTGAGATGGAGACCTCCGTCCTGGACGGTACTCTCATGAAGGTAGAGAAAACTATTGTAGTGTCAACTTCCACCACAGAGGCTGGGAAATCATCAAAAGAGGCTGAAGATCTTAAATGGTGTTTAGTACATGAGAAATGTCTTCCTGGAAATACAAAAGGTTGGACTCGACTGCAGTGCCATCCTGGACAAGAGTGGGTCCCTGACAGACTGGACAATGTGATTGCTCTCTTCTTGACACCGGCCCTTGTTTGCACACCTCCACACATGGAAGACAATTTGCTGTGCCCCGTCTGTGTTCAGAGGAACATTGTGTTAATGAAAAGCCTCCAATGTGAATGAGATTCAAATAACAGAAGAAAGAGCATTTTCCTGAGGTGAAAGTTACTTAACTTCCTCTTATCACTGACCACCAAGATTTGTCCATGTCCCTTCTTGGGCTGAGGTTTCCTCTTCGGAGTGCTAAATTCAAAATCTGCTTTTCCCCCCATTACAAATTTAGTTCTTTCAAAAGGTTGTCTGCATAAGGAAAAGGAAAAGTAGTTAATACTTTCTCCATACTACCACTTCCTCCAAAATATGTGATTCTTAATATAGAAAACCTTTATTTAAGGTTTCTATGATTTAGCTTTGGGATCAAGACCTATCTCCACCATTATTTTCACATACATCTGTTTAGTAGTATAGTTTGGCTTTTTTGAAAAATAAAAAAATGTCAAACACTGCTGTTACAAAATAGAATTGACATGAAGGGAGAATAGAAAAAGAATGGATAGACAATGAACATTGCATTGGGACAGATGAGAGGAAAAATGGTCGAAAAGAAATATATGATTAGGTATTATTGTATGATAACAATCTGGAAAAAGTGCATTTCAAAGTGGACTAGGGGATGGAAGACAGAGGAAAATGTGCAGCAATGAATGAATAAATAAAAAAAAAAAGAGAGATTACATCAGACAATAGACCAAAGGACTATATGAAAATTTCAGTAAAATATTTAAGTTCACTATGTCAAATCACTTTCATTGTATGAAGCGGTCATAGTCATCCTATGTAAATTATTAGACAATGTCTTTAACTTGATAGACTTTAGCACCATTCTTGTGTTCATGTAATGACGATTAAAACATTGGATTTAAAATAAAAAAAAGAGATATTGAGATTGTTCACAGCTTTAGTTTGCTTGGCTCCACAGTCAACACTCTTGGCACACCAGTGGCCAGGAAATTAAAATGCGTATTGCCATGGGAGTCTGCTGTTAGGGACCTCTCCAAAGTACTGAAGAGCAATGGTGTCTCTCTGGAGACTAGGGTGCATCTGATACAGGCCATGGTCTTTGCAATCACTTTTTATGCATCAGAGAGTTGGACAATGACTAGGGAGGATAGAAGGAGAATTGATGCCTTTGAGCTTTGGTGCTGGAGAAGAGTATTAGAGGACCAACGAACTGCTAAGAAAACAAACAGATTTATCCTGAAGAGGGTTAAAACGGGTTACTCCTTGGAGGCAAGGATTCTGAGGCTTCATTTGACGTACTTGGGTCATGTTGTAAGGCGAGACAGGTCCTTGAAGAAGGACATCATGCTTGGTAGGGTGAAGTGCAGGTGCAGGAGGGGAAGGTCCTTTAGGAGATGGATTGATTCAGTGACTGGGGTAATCGGGATGGGTGTGTCAGAGGCAATGCGATTGGCACAGGACAGAGAAGAGTTTAGGGCTGTTGTACATAGGGTCACTATGAGTAGCAAGCGACTCGATGACGCATAATAAAAACAACATGTGCTGTTGAATTCTATTGGCCAAGACTTTTGCATCTGTATTCATGAGAGAACAACAGTCTGTTGTTTTCTTTTTTGGTAATATTTTTGCCTGGTTTTGGTATTAGGGTTATGCTTGCTTCATAGAATGACTCTAGGAGTTTTCCTCCTTTTTCTATTTTTTAAAAAATTTTATTAATTTAAGTAGAAGTGGTGAAAGAACTTTTCTGAATCTTTGGTAGAATTCAGCAGTGAAGCCAGCTGGTTCAAGACTTTTCTTGTGAGAGAGTCTTTTTATAACCTGCTCAATTTCTTTTTTTGTGATGGGTCTGTTCAAGAACTGTCCATTTCAATCTGGAAGGTCATGGGTTTCAAAGAATTTTTCTGTTTCCTCTAGGTTTTCAAATTTATCAGAGTATAAATTTTCATAGTATTTCAATATTATCAATTAATTTAATTTGGTTCTATTGTGATAACTATCATTAGTTAATCAGGTTATCTGTCTCTGTTTTAAAGTTTGCCATTTTTATTTTATTTTTTATTTCTCCTATCACCTAGTTGTGTTCTGATAGGATGTTATTTTACTTCCACATGGGTGATTTTATAAGAATTATCCTTTTATGGTTAATTTTTAGTTTCACGGCATTGTGGTCTGCTTAGATAGTTTGTATTATTTCAATGTTTTTTAATTTGTTGAGGCCTGCTTTTTGTCTGAGTATATGATCAATTCTGGAAAATATACCACGTGCACTTGAGAAGAAAGTGAATTGACTTTTAGTTGAGTACAGTAACCTGAATACATCCACAAGGTTGAGTTGGCTGATTATACAGTTTAGATTTTCTGCATCTTTGTTAATTTTCTTTTGAGTTGTCCAATTCTTTGGTTTGTTATGTTACTGTCTCTTACCACTATTGTAGTGTTGTCTATTTCTTTATTTAGTTTTTTAATCTTTGTTTTATGTTTTGCAGGTCTATCTTCAATACTTAGATGTTGGCTAAGGCTATGTTTTCTTGATCTATTGTGCCTTTATCTTTTATGGTAGTTTTCACCTGGACGTGTATTTTATCTTTTTTGTTGCCACTCCTGCTTTTCTGTGAATGCCATTTATTAGCATATTTTTCTAGCCTTTGATTTTTAGTCTGTCTTTCTTCTCATTTCTTAGATGTGTCTCTTGTGACAATATAGATGGTTTTTTTTTCTTAACCCAATCTGCTACTTCCCCTCCCCGCCCTTAATTAGTGCACTTAGTCCATTCACATTAAGTATGACTATTGACAGGTCACTTTT
>NW_006399762.1:4370556-4386738 GCF_000299155.1 Elephantulus edwardii
ACCTGGGAAATTTTCTTTTTTTACGTCTTCCACAATTTTCACAGTGACTTTCTTCTCCTTCTTGTGTTCTGGAATTCCAATCATGTGTATGCTGCTCCTTTTGATGTAATCCCACATGCTGCTAATGTTTTCTTTATGTCTCATCTCTGACTTCTGGTCTAGTATGTTTCCATTAAGATTCTTGTCTCACTGACTTTCTGTTCCATCTCTTTCATTCTACATTTTTGTCTCTCCAGCATGTTGAATACTTCTGCCACTTTGGTCTTAATATTCTGGATGGCATTTTCACCTATTTTATTTCCAGTACTGTGTCGGCTGTACTCACTGTCTTGTCATGATTTTTAAAGTTCTTGTACATCATTATTTATAGTTTCAATTCTTTCTTTAATATTTTTGAATTTTCTTCTATAGTTGCACAAGTTTTTCTCATCAATACATTTCTTTTTTTAAAAAAATATTTGATTTAATATCTGTCCCATTTCAATATATTTCTTCTGGCCCCTATCTTTGTAATATTTACTTTTTTGGTTTTGATTGTTTCTTCCATCATTTCATCTTCTTTTGTATCTTTTCAAATAACTTCACATAAATATATTTCTTCTGGTTCTCTGTCTCTGAGAGAATCACTTTATTTCTGGCTTCCATTGATTCTTCCATGATTTACTTTTTTATGTTGCTATTTTAATGACTCCATATCAACAGACATTTTTTGTCTCCCTGACTCTGGAATCGTCACTGAGTTTTCAATATGTTCTGCTATTTTTGGAGAAGGTTTAATTTGGTTTTTTTTTTCACACTGTTGAAGATGAATGCTGTTTTCTTGACATTATGTGAAGTTTTCCTTGGGAGGTTTAGGCCATTTCTATTGTGTCTGTGTGAGTTATTGATACTTGTAATATTTTTGATGGCATTGATTCATTCCCGGCTTACAATGTTGTATCTATTGGGTGGGCCAATCACTCTACCCGGAGTTCTTCTAAGAAAGTATTGCCTTTCCTAAATTTGTTCAGATTCTCTCTGGTCTGTAATGCAGACCTTCAGAAACTTTGCCTTATTGTAACCCCCACTCTCAATTCTATTGTCCTCCTTTACCTGCAGAGTAGTTGGAGATCAGGTGCTCCATTTAAGTGGTTCTTAAACCACTCTAAAACCAGGAGGCTTTAAAAGAAGTTCTCTTCCTAGCACTCCATTGTTCCAGTTGAGAAAGGGAGCTCTAGTACTGGGAGCTCCTTGTCCCAAACTCTATTGAACTCTTTGCTCTCTGTGATACCCCCGTAGTGGAAGGGATTCACAAATGGAGGAGCCCTTTTCAAGCTGAGCTTGAGGCTCTCTCTATCCACCTTTCCTGAAAATACTGGCTCTGGGGAAGTGTCTCACCTGATTATGTCTTCTCTCCTGAAGTCTATTGTCTTTCTTTGTCTCAGAAATAGTGTGAGGCCAGGGGTATCAATGAAGGCAGTCTATCTTTTTTTCTACTGTCCTTGGTCTGTGGAATGGCACCACCATGATCTTCAACTCTCTTCTTTACTCTCTGTGATGGTTCAGGGGGAAGTTCTTATCTTCACTCTTATACTTGATGATGGTGAGGTCTTGACAAGAACTTATATATTGGTTGACTGTGGATCCAGGTAAAATGAAGTTGTTGACAAATTTAATCTTTTCTCTGTCTTTATGATGTTACCTATTGGTCCAGTGGTGAGAATTTTTTTCTCTTTACATTAAGATGTAATACATATTGAAGCCTGTCGTCTTTGATCTTCTTTGGTAAGAACTTCTAGCTTTCTTCACTTTCTGTAAGTCAGATGGTGCCATCTGAGTAAGAGATTGCTGATGAGTCTTTCTGTAATTCAGATATCATATTTTTTTATATAAATAGGGCAGCTTCTTGAATTATTTGCTCAGCATACAGATTTTTTATTTCTTGCAATTCATTTTTTTAAAAAAAATTACCCTGGTTTACCTACAAAATTTGTATACATTGCCCCTCACACTGGATTGCCCCCCCCCCCCGCTTCCTCACTCCATCAAACCACGTGACCCCATGGTTATCTCCCTGCCCATCCTCACCCTATGTTCCCCCCCTCTTTAGATCCTCATGCACATTTTACTAGTTATCTATTTCTACAATAATGGTCATATACAGTAATTGTCTTTATGGGACTGAGTTAGTTCATTTAGCATAATACTCTCTAGTCCCTCCCAACTTAGATAGTGATTTACAAAATCATTGCTCTTACATGATGTGTAGTTTTCCATCCTGTGAATGCACCATAATTTCTCAATTCATTTGGGCTATTAGTGTGTTCTTGTGATGGTGAATAATGCTGCTATGACCATTGGTGTCCAAGTCTCCATTTGTGCCTCAGTTTTCATTTTCTCAGGGTATATTCCAGGCAGTAGAATATCTGGGCCATATGGAATTTCTATGTTCAGCTTTCTGAGGAAACACCAAAATACCTTTGAGAGTAGTTGTACCATTTTACAATCCCACCAATAGTGTATGAGAGTTCCTATCTAGGCACATCCTCTTCAACCCACATTTATTACTTTCTGTACTGTTAAACTTTGCCACTGTTGTGGGCATGAGATGTGGTTTTGATTTGCATCTCTCTAATTGCCAGTGATTTTGAACATTTCTTCATTTGTCTGTTGGCCATCCAAATAGCTTCCTCTGTGAATATTCTTTCCATGTCTTTTGACCAGTTTGTAATTGTGTCATCATTCTTTTTCTTGTCAAGGTCCTGTAGGATTCTGCAAACTCTTGATATGAGACCCTTGTTTGAGATGGTATTGCCAAATGTTTCTTCCCCGCCAGTAGGTTTTCTTTTGGAAACACCCTACTGGAAACAAGTTTCTGATGCTCACAGTGATTTATTCTTTCCTAGTAATTTCATCAATATTATCCTCTCCATACCGAGAATTTCTGACTATATTTGGCAGTCTCTTTATACCGCAGACTAGGCCATCTAAGCTTGATCCCAGTTTGTCTCTGATAACTTTTGCGGTTTTGGGCTTTACTTCCAGGTCTCTAATTCACCTTGAGTTGATTATTGCATATGCTGTGAGATGTGGATACTATTTCAGCTTCAAGGAAGCAGGAAATAAAAAGCTGGTGAGAAAGACCTTCACTTAGATCTGACAGGCAAAGGGAACTGTCTTCTAAAACCAATTTCCTGAATTCAGGTCTTCAATCTCTAAATTATGAGAAAACAAATTTATTTGTTAAAGCATCCACTGATGCCATTTCTGTTATAGCAACATTTGATATATAAGACGGTATAAAAATTTGTACTGAAAAGGGAAAAAAAGGAAATGTACAGAGAAATATGCTTGTTAAGCTTTCTCTGCTTTATACCCATAAACAAACAAACCATCTGTCTACACTCTAAAAAACAGATCACTTAAATGTTTTTATATATGAATATCTCCCACAATTCTCTACACACTATGCCACAACACCTCTCTAAGTAATACAAACACAGATATTTGAGTAAACCTTTATTGAAACTGATTTAAAGGTGTTTAAATATAACATACAGTATCTTCAAAATTTTACTTGCATATAATATTAATCCATTAATGATATTGCTAAATAATTTCCACACTTCATTGGATTACTTTTTTAAAAAAAATGAGAACAAGCATAAATCATTTCTAATCTATTGGCCAAGAGTTGTCTTCCAAATTTTTGGGCTTCAGAGACTTTCAGTATGACTTGCATGTCAACATCAAGAAAACAAAAACTCTTACCACTGGAATGATAAGCAGCATTATAGATGGAGAAAAGTTTGAAATTGTCAATGAGTTCATTTAGCTCAGATCCACAATCAGCACCCTTGGAATTAGCAGGATCAGGAAATCAGATTGCATTGGAAAAGCATGCTGTCAAGCACCTGTCCAAAGTGCTGAAGAGCAATAATGTCAGTTTGAAGACTAAGGTGAACCTGATTCAGGCTATGATATTTTCAATCACTTGCAACACATCAGAGAATTGGAAAATGAATAAAAGGAAGAATTGCTACCTTTAAGTTGTGGTGTTGGAGAAGACTGAATAACCTATGGACTGCTAAAAGAACAAACAGATATGTCTTAGACATGTGCAGCTAGAATGTTCCTGGGAGGTAAGGATGGGAAACCTTTGTCTCACATACTTTAGGAATGTTGCTAGGAAAGACTATTCCTTGAAAATGACATCATGCTTTTAAGGTGAAGAGTTAATGAAAGAGAGAAAGACAATCAGACAAGATGCTGTAGCAACAAGCTCAAGTGCATCAGAGATAATGAGGATGGTACAGAATAGTACAGGGTTGAGATATCTTGTTCATAGTGTCTCTTGAGTTATACTCCACTTGATGCCACACACTTAACAACAACAACAAATGAGCATACGCAGCGATGCATTTCTTTTCCTTTTTTTTTTAAGGGGCTCTAGTGAAACAGTTTATCGCATATGATACATCAACCTTTCCTACCCCTTCCCACCTTCCCCAGCCCTCAAAATGCGCCAAGGGAGAGTCTTGCGCAGGTGTGAGATGCTGACCCTCCCATCTACCACAATAGCGTGTTCCAACCCGGTGGTAAGGACGAGCTGGGCCTCTGGCCTTTGTTTTGGGAAGCACCCTGGACTCCGACCTTATGACTTGAGGCAGGGGACCCACCACATCCCTTTCTTTACCTTGTTCTAAGTCCCTCAGAAACCCTCCCTTCCTCACCTCTGTCTGAGAAGCTCCAAGGATGCATTTCCTTGTTTAAATACTTCAGCTGGTATTATGTCAATTCCTAGGACATTTTTTGACAATGCCTTCAGTGCAGCTTACACTTCTTCATTCAGTTTTACTCGTTCTTGATCATATATTACTTCCTGAAATGGTTCACTACAGATCAATTGTTTTTACTGAGATAACTTTGTATATTTCTTTCATATTCCTTTGATGCTTTCTACATTATTCAATATTTTGCCCATAAAATCCTGTATTGCAAATTAAAACTTGAATTTTTTTCTTTATTTCTTTCAGTTGGAGTAATGTTCAGCTTTGTTCTCTTTTGATTTTCTAATTTCAGCTCTTTGCATTTCTTTATAATGCTTTGCTTTTTCTTCTTGACCCGCCCTTTGAAATAGCTCTCTTAGTTCAACATTCATTCCCTTCATTTTTACTTCATTTCAGCACAAGTTTCAAAGTCTGACATTCACTCTTCTATCACTTTACCTTACTAAGGTTGTTTGCGTGTTGTTGTGGCACTAAAGATATGTCACTGATATTACGTAAACCAACAGGATCACCCATAGTGGACAGGTTTTAGTAGGGCTTTCAGATTAGTATAGTATAACAAGCAGGACTGACCGTCCACATTTGAGGTAACAGACTATATTAGGTAGATTAAGTATCATTTACCTATCTGGAATTTTGGTACAAAAACATGTGGGTAGTAAAACTATTAAGAAGAAGGTTCATGAACTGAATAAAAAATAAAAGTTCTCCTGACTGGAGAGCATTAAGTTAAGTGAACTAACTCAGTCCCATAAGGACAAACACAGGAAAAGACCATTATCATAGAACATGTATGAGGGTACAAGGCGGGGAGGAGGATGAGAACAGAGGGGTGAAGGTAGGCAGGGAGTGTGGAGGTTATTCATAGGGCTGCACAATTTGATTGGTGAAGGGAGGGATGGGTTAAGGAAATGGGAAAGATCTGGTAAGAAAAACACTGCATATGAACTTTGTAAGTAAACCAGTATAAAATAAAAATTTTATTAAAAAACCCAAAAGACTTCACATCCTACAATATTAATAAATATTAAAGCACTCGTGAGCTGTTCTGGAATTTGTCTTTTATTTATTTAAAACTGGACTACCTGAAGTAAGTGAGCTCTGATGGTAAGAACCTGCACTGTAATCCCAAGATATGCGGTTCAAATCCACCAGCAGCTCAGTGGGAGAAGGATGGACAGTCTCCTTCCATGTCATTTATTGTCTTTGAAAAGCCCCTGGAGGGTCAGCTATGGGTCAGTTTCAGCTTAGGTACACAACAGCAACAAACACCTGCAGTGTAAGTTTGAGAGAAAGAAAGGAAATAGAGTAAACGTATTCCAAGCTTTGGATTCAAGTTCCTGTATGAGGGGGTGATGAGATAAAATTAGGATAGGCTCTACTATACTGTTGTGTGCCATCTTCTGCTTCAATTGCTCCATGTAAGACTTTCATTGCTGTGTTCTTCATGGGAGGAGACTACCAGGCATTTTCTTCCATGGAGCCACTGCTATGTTTGATTTATTGACTCATTAGCAGCTGAATAACTTAATGACTACCAAAACTTTTATAAGCTCTGTTAGCTCTTAATGTTTTAAGGAAATAGATTTGCTATATGGATTATTTTTTAATGTGTAGTAACACAGAAATAACCCCAGTCTTGAATGTAAGACAATATGAAAATGGGCTTAGTGGCAAATACCTTCTTTCTTTTCCAATTAGAGTTTTTCATTGACTCAGTTAATGAAATAAGATTTAAGGAGAGGGAATAACTATTGTTTGGGTTTCTTGGCAAGAAAGTATTTTTTCAATTCTACTTTTGTTAAGAGGAAACAAAAGGCTGTTATTGTGCTAAATCTCTTTGAATAATATCTAAACTACAAAGTAATTTAACTATTGTCCTAAATATGCTGGGAAATAACACCTATTATTATTTTAAATGGATATCACACACATATATAGAGAGGTTCTGGTGCCATGGTCTGTAGTCTGTTGTCCTGTTAACTACTAAGGCATGACTTCAGTGGTTTCAATCCATCAATTGTGCCAAGGGAGAAGATGGGCTGTCTCCTCTCATTAAGATTTGCTGTCTTAGAAACTCAGTGGAAGGTCTCTATGAATTGGAAACATCTTGATGGCACTGATCATCAGTGTACACACACACACACACACACATACACACACACACACACACACAGAGTATTCTTAAAGTATGTGACCTTAGAATTACTTTTGAATGCTAAAGAATGTGAACCTAAAATTACTGTTGCTTCTGAGAAAGGGATAAAAGTGGGAAAAAAACCAGACATTTCTAAAGGAAACAATTGCAATTATTTACTGCACTTTCCCTAGGATCCAATACCATACCTGGCACAAGGCAGTGCTTAAAGTTATATGTCTGATTAATGTGAGGGATTAAAAGTATTCTGAGATTGCTGTTGTTGTTGTTATGTGATGTCGAGTTGACTACACCTCATAGTGAAACTCTGAGCAAGGGCTCTGAACCCTACCCTATCCTGAGCCAAACTTACCATCTCTAACATAGCTGACCCCGTTGTCACAGTCACTGTGTCAATCCATTTCATTCAGAGCCTTCTTCCTCTCCTGTGCTGACCCTATAACCTTCCAAGCATGATGTCCTTCTCCAGACACTGGTCCCTCTTGGCAGCTTGTCCAAAGTCAGATAGAGTGTCAAAATCCTTACTTCTAAAGAGAAACCAGGTTTCATCCTCTCCAGGTCAGACCTGTTCGTTCTCTTGGAAGTCATGGAAGTTGAATACTCTTCTCCAGCACAATCTAAAAGCATCATTTCTCCTGTCATCCTTAGTCATTGTTCAGCTCTTAGATGCATAGCAAACAATTGAGAAGTCATGGCCTGGACCAGGTACTTCTTAGTCTCTAGACTGACATAGTTCCTCTTTAGCACTCTGGAGACTTCATTGACAGCAGATTTTCCTAAAGCCACTTGTCTTTTGATTTCCTGGCTGCTGGTGCAAAGAGTGTTGAAACAAATGAAGATCTCCCCACCCCCGCCTTTCATATGTATATTACAGACTTACAACCTTGGAATCCCACTGAGGGTCCCCTCCTCTGTTCACCTCCACTAGTTTGGTCATTTATAAGATTCTTATATTATTTTAATTTAAAATTTTTGCCAGAATGTCTCTCGCTAAAGATTTTTTTGTAAGTTTTACTTGGAATGAAGTGGACTGTTTTAATCTGTGCACTCAAGACTTTTATTTATTTTTTTAAAATCCAGTAAATATCTAATTATGCCTTTATCTTTCTTGAGGAAAGGAAAAACTAATTCTTCATTTGGAAGTTTCTTGTCTGTTTTCTTTGGTTTTTATTTCTTTATAATTTATTTTTGGTTCTGTGAGATCATCTCAGATTTGCTCTCTTATTCCTTCCTGCTCTCAGTTATTTACATATTAATTCCACCATTCTCTTCTTCCAACATGAGTAGTAAATAATATTATTGAATATTTTCTTTCTAGGTCTCTTATTGTATTTCTTTCCTACCCCTCCATTTTATTTCAGGGAGTTATTTATCTGTGCCAAGGATATCTTTTTCATGGAGGTCATATAGACCTCTTCTTACACAGGAGGCAAAAATGGTTAGTCACGGTTTCCTTTGCTTTTATGTGATTATTATTTTCAAAGATTATTGGAATTATATTAGCTAAAATAGGTAGTTTCTTCAATAAGAAATTAGACAAATGACATTATCATAAAATTATTTCTTGGTGGAACTATTTCTACTACCACAGAAAAGGATTTAATAGTTATTTTTTCAATACTGTTTTGTAGGAAATAATATTTTTAACCTGTTTTAAAGATTCATGTGCTTCATTCTAGACTGATCTCATTAACATTTGTGGCATGAGGAAAAAGCAGCAGTACATCTATGGGTTCCTCTAACTATTCATATTTGTAGATTACTGAGTCCTGCTACTTAAGGAAGGGGTTAGCCTTTGAAAAATGTGAGAATGTGACCCTGAGTGAGTGGGGAAGTTGCTACACATGAGTTAGAAGACTGAACTTTTTCCTATAATCAGAATTTAGAGAGCTAGAGAAGTGGTACAAAAGACATGGGATGATTGAATGTGGGATAGGAACTGGACAAGTTAAAGATAGTTACAGGAGGTAGTTAACAGTTTTATCAACCTGAGGTCAGCAAAGTCTAAACTGTAAGTCTGAACAAACTTCTTGACATGAAGTAATTTTCCTTTCATGACGAGTCTTTATAATAAAAAGTAGAACTACCCTATTGGGGTTTTCTTGTCTACAAACTTTACAGAAGCAGATTGCCAAGACTCCCCCCACCCCAGTACTGTAATTGAGGAAAAAAATTAATATGCAAGTGATTTTTCTTAAGAAATTGACCCAATGTATGTCAGTCTCCTGAAACTTCTTGAGATCCAGTTATTTCTTCATAAAAATATTATGCTTTTTCTATGAAAAACACCTGGTGGATTCAAACCATATAAAATATAGTTTCTACAATCCAGTTGTTTATGATCTAATTGTATTTACAATAAAGTCTTTACTCTGAGATAGTTACTGGTGGACAGCTGAGTATTCATGCACTAAAAAGGTGGTCCATGAAGCACATGACCTTTCAGGTGCTTCGTGGACTGCTCCACTTGTGTCAGGATTTCCAGAATCACATGGTTTAGTGGCTAATATATTTTAAAGAATATGTTAATGGTAGAGTATTTTTAAATTTAAAGGGCTAAAGAGAAACAAAATGAAAACCTAAAAATCACATCACGGAAACTAATTACTGTTAGGTTTTTTTTTAAACTAAAAACATAGTTCTTTTGACTCTGTGCATCCTAATAAATTATTTATAACATTGAGAAAAAAGGAAATTCCAGAAAACTTAACTGTCTTTATGGAACACTGACCATAGACCAAGAAGCAGTCCTTCCAATGGGATAGGAAATATTGCATGGTTTAAGAATAAGGCAAAGTGTGCATAAGGTTTTATCCTTTTATATATTAAATCTGAAGTCTGGGCAAATCATTTGAGAATCTAGACGGTATGAAGAAGAATGTGGCAGCAAGACTAGAGGAAGATTTATCAGCAACTTTTATTACCTGGATTATACAGATGACACAATTTTGCTTGGAGAAAGTGAAGAGGACTTGAAGCACTTACCGAAAAAGATTAAGGATTACATCTTTCAATATAGATTACACCTCAACACCAAGAAAACAAAAATCCTCATTAATGGACCAATTGGAAATATTGTGATAGATGGAGAGAAAATGAAAGTTGTCATGGGTTCTTCATCAGTGTGTGGATGAAGGCAAACTGTATCCGTGACCATTTGTTAGTTCTTCCTTTAAGGCTAATGCTGCTTTGGAGACCAGGGCTTGAATCTATATACCTGTGCCTTGAGCGCCAGTAGGGCACAGAAGCAACCGCTCTAACAGGTAGTGGGTGATGTGGGTGGAATGACATTTACCAGAGATCCTATCCAGTGTGATCCTGCCATCCAGTTTCTCCAAGTCTATGCCATTAGGGGGCAGCAGAGATCTAATGAAGCCATCAGATCAACCAAATCCATCAGCCCTCATTACCTCTTAAACTTCATCTAGCAACAGTAGAATTGATATTGTCTCAGAGCTCACTTGCTTCACTTAACTCTTAAGAACATAAAGAGGAAAAGATACTTCTGAAAGTAACTGTAAAAGATATGAGTGCAGGTTTGGGAATCATCAGAACAGTGATGCTTTCTGCTTATTCTCCAATGAAAAACAAGCCTTATATTTCAGGCATGTATCACCATGAAATTCCAGATAAAAATATAAAAAAAGCTCTAGTATTACATTTTCTCAACAAAATAAAGGAAAACATAGAAAAATTATAGAAGAATTCAGGAAAACAATACAAGAACAAAAGGGAAAATTCATTAAAGAGGTAGAAAGAAGCCTTACATTAAAAAAAGGAAATCCTAGAGCTTTATGATAAAATAGCAGAAATAAACATCATGGAAGAACATGAAAGTAGATTTTTAGCAATGGAAGGAAGAGTCAATAAAATGGAGGATAAAACTGAGGTTATATATTTTGAAGAACATATGGAAAGAATAAAGAAAACGGAACAGGACATAACGGTTTTTCAGGACACCATCAAGAGAAATAATATATGCATAATGGAAAATCCAGAAGAAATAAAATTTTGAAGAAATAATAGCAGAAAACTGCAGATAAAATGAAAGACAAGATTTTATTTGAAGCAGCTCAAGGAACCCCATTAGATTCAATCCTAAGAGAAAAACTCCAAGACGTATTATTATTATTATTAAGCTTTCCAAACCCAAAGATAAAGAATTTTGAGAGAGCTCAAAAAAAGCAAACTTTCATATATGAGAATATTTAAGTAAGAATAAGTGCTGATTTCTCCTCTAAAACTATGCAAGCAAGAAGGAAATGGGGTGACATATAAAAAGTCTTAAAATAAATGAACTATCAGCTATGGATAATATACCCAGAAAAACTGTCATTCACAATTGAGAGTGAAATCAAGATATTCCCAGACAAACTGAAATGAAGGGAATGTATGACCACTAAAAATATTATATCTAAACCACTAAAAATATCTGACTAACCAAAAATATTAGAGTCCTCCAAAAAGAAAATCATCAGGAGTCAGCACCTGAGGATAGTGACATTGAACAGCTCCTAAAGACATATAATAACAAAATAAACTAATATAGATTATAGACATTTTAAGATACAAAGTTGAAATGGGCAATAAAAGGAAAGGTCCTTGTGTAATTGATAGTCTACAGTTCTATAGTCAGCACCTGGCCTGATTTTGACTTCTTACAGTTAAGTTCTGCAATGATTCCTTCCACAGATACAGTCAATCTGATTGTTATGCAATCCACCTGGTGAGGTCCATATGTAGGGTTGTAGTTAGTGTTTTTTTAAAAATCCGGTGTGAAAAACGATGTATACAAACTTTGTAAGTAAAACAGTATAAACTAAAAAAAAATATTACCTTTTATTCATGTAAAAAAAGGAATTTCCAATGAATAAATCATTGAATGTACAAAAACAAAAACAAAAAAAAAGGAAATGTCTTTACTTTAATACAGAACTTTTAAACATTGAAGAAGTTAAAGACAGTTTTAAGAAATAACATTGTTTTAAATGTAGGACATTAAATTTATATCACCTAACAACAATAACAATGACGACAGAGAGAGAGCTACATTGGCCTAGTGGAAAGAAAGTTACGCTACCGAGCCAAAGGTGGGTGATAATAATCTGTGGCTCTCAGCCAGGTTCAAATTGTTTTCCTGTCAAACGTTCTTCTAGGTGGTATAGCATAGTACTGGTCTGTGTGTTGCTGTACAGAGGTAACTTGTGGTTGCTGTGATGCTGAACACTGTAACAGTGATTGCCAATCATGGTAATGGGTACCCAAGGTGGACAGTGTTGGCTGGAGCTTCCTGACTAAAACAAGCCTGGAAGGAGGAGCGGCATCCACTTCCGAAATGGCTTGCCGAAAAAAAAATAGTAAGGCCCTCCTCCTTTCTTATGCATGAAAACGTTTTTTCTAAACCAATCAGTCATGAGAACAAAGACTACTTTTTCTTAATCCACCAGTGAGAACAATTACTTTCCTTTTATTGTCAATTCTATACAGACTTTCAATCTTGATAAAGAAGATAGCCTGAAAATGCAGAATATTTCCAACTACTTCCATAAATTGCACCCCTGTGCAAATGTAACCATATTTGATCTCCCTGAAAAAGCTGAAGAATTGCATGGTTGCTAGAATATCGTTTTAAAGATAAAAGTGTGCCTAATTTGAGCCGTAGTATTTTCAATTGCTTAATTCATATGCACCTGAAAATTGGATGATGAATAATTAAGAAGGAAGAAGAATTGATGTCTTGATTTGTGGTTTTGGCCAAGAGTATTGAATATCCCACTAACTACCAAATGAACAAATATACCTGTCTTAGAGAAAGTGCAATCAAGTAGCTTCTTAGAAGCAATGATGGCGAAATGTCATCTCACATACTTGGGACATGTTATCAGGAGAGGCCAGTTCCTTGAAAAATCATTGAAAAATATTGGGAAAGACAGAGGATGAGCCCAAGAGAGGAAGACTTTCAGTGAGAGATGGATTAATATGATTAATGTAACAATGGGCTTCAGTATAGTGGATGCTTCAGTATAGAACAAGGTTTAGATCTGTTGCTCATAGGATCATTTGAAGTCCTGCTGTCTGAAAGACATCTAAAACAACAGGGTCATTCTTAAAACAGCATAGAAAAAAAAGAAAGGTAGTTAGTATTTAGTATTGAGACTGGCAAGAATTATGCTTAGTGGCAATACTGACGTGGCACAAAATGCTGTAGTTTATGTTGTGCCCACAAGAGTATCTAGAGATGAAAAGGGCGGAGTTAGGAAGTAGAGGTCAAGTGCTTCTGACTACAGTGAAAACAAATTTGCTGATTAGAAGCAGGCAATCTGGCTCTACAATCCCTTATTCTTAGTAATGCCACATGTTACTACATAAGAGCTCTCATCTTGTCAACTGGTACTGTGCCAGGCCCCTAGGTGGTACATATAACTTCTACTGACCCAAAGTTGATAGTTGGAATCTACTCAAAGGCCTTGTGGATGAAAGGCTTGATAGTCTACTACAAAATCACGGTCATTAGAAAAAAATCTCTGTCTAGTTTTACCCTGATACACACAGGATTTCCATCAGCTTGATGGCTTTGAGCACAAGGCTTATCTTTTCCTTTCTTTTCCTCCATCAACTAACTCTCAGAGCATCAAGAAGGAACTGAGAAGATTATTGTTGGTGTGATTAAAAAGTATCAAATCATCCTTTCCTAAAGTATGTGAAGTACAGCTCCTTACTCAGTGAGTATGCAAAAGAAATTTCTTTCTACAGTATATAATATGGAAGGGAGGAGTGAACAAATGTGTCTTGGAAACACTGTCAGAAATAACTTTAGGAACAAAGATGTTGAGATTTTGTCTCACCGTCATTTGGATGTGATATTAAGTTGGACCAGTGCCTATAAAAGGATCCCAGGCTTGGCAAAGTAAAGGATCATCAAAAAAGAGGAGGAGCCTCAACAATGTGAATTGAAACTGTGGCAGTGTTTCCAAGACACATTTGTTCATTCTTCTGGCAGTCCTTGGCTTATTTATTCATTATTCTCTGAGAATGCTCTAATTCAAATGCATCAATTCTTCTTTGGTTTCCCTTAGCTATTGTCCAGCTTTCACATGAATACGAAGCTATTGAAGAGACCATTCTGTTGTATATAATATTACCATGACTCAGAGCCATTATGGCAATTAACAGAAGCAATGTGGGATACTGGGACACTCTATGCTATTTTTAATTCTTCTGGAACTTTAGAACTATTCTGAAATAAAAAGCTCAAGGAAATGAATGTGTTTATTAATTGCGTGTTTTTAAAGCATCATGGTCAGCAATGGAAGATAAGCAAGCAAATATGAAATGAGACTAGTAATTAGGGAGTTCAAATGGAGTAGAGCAAATGTACAAGTTCAGTAAGTAGCTAGGAGTCTTCTTTGTTTGGTGAACGGATAATTACAGAAGGATAACTGTATGAAAGCAATGACTCAGTAATAAAAGATATTTTCTGAAACCAATTAGAAGCTATAATGTTATGTTTCATCCACTCACTCACTTATTGCTGTCATCTTGGAACTGATGTATAGCTGACCCTCCACTGGGTTTCTGAGGCTGTAAATCCCAAGGGCGTCTGTTGCCCATTTTTCTCCCATGGAATGGCTGAGGGGTTTAAATAATCAGAGAAATGTGACCTTTATGTTAGTTGTACAACTCCCTACAAACCGTGCTCTGGAGTTCCCTAATATTAAATTTAACTTTTATTAAATTCTTATCTTGGAGTGAGGTTGTTTTGTTTAACAACTTCTTGAAGTGACTGGTTCTTTTTTCTTTCACAAGCTTCCAATTAAAGTTACTATTTTAACAACTCTGCTACTGCTATTGTGTTGATTCAAAATCAAAGAAACTCTCCATCAGAATTCTTAGGTTTCAGATGTTTACAAGAGTAGACTCTCCATTCCCCTTTCCCATCCCACACTGGGAAAATGGCTGGGGTAATTGAACAGTTAGCAGCACAACATGTTGGACACAATGCCACCAAAGTTCTTTAAAGTTACTACTTTAGGAATAAATAATTGTGAATATATTTAAAGATTAAAAAATATTCACTTATATTTACTAAATACTCTCTCTCTCCCCTTTCTTAACAACCTGACAAGAAACAACAAATATCAGGTCATTTTGTGAACATTGGCATTATGGGGAAATGGAGAATGATCATATCAGATCACAAAATGGAGGATGCCATCATTAATTAAGGGCTCATTATACCATCACATAATTATCAAATTATACCACTACATAACTGCTAAATTGCATTGGTACGTAAATTCCAAATCATCGAGAATCATGGCTCAGCCAAAGTGACACATAATGTTTACCATTGTAACCAGTAAGTACTATTCTTATATCATGGCATTCATCCCTGTCTCTCCAAACAAAGATATAAGACTGTAAGAGATTTTTATGGAGGGAAAACATCATGTTCGTTTTTTATTATCTTAGGAACAAGTAGAGAAAAGCTAGAGTTGTGGAGATCAGGTGCATATGCAAGTAATATTTAAGATGGAGTCCACTGCAAAGGCTTCTGGGATTACTTGGAATGACATCCTGGCTGGTTTCTCAAGTGTAATTTCCAATGAAGCTGGGTAGAGTTTGGCTTAGAAAACTGCATTCTTTCTCTTCCCTGATGGAAGTCACTCTTCAGCTACTATATTGCACATACTTGTGAGATTGACTCAAATCTATGGTATCTGAAAAAACATCTTATGGGGAACTAGTTAAACATAAGCTTGAACATAGGGCTATTCTGTGTTCTAGGATGTGAATTTTATCTTCTTTCATCTTTTTTTTTTTTTAATCTTCTTTCATCTTTAACCACAGAGTAGTCTCCCATTGTTTGCACAAGGAAGTAGAAAACATGGAAGAATGGGGTCTTGGTGTGTCTGGAGTTCTGCCAGCTCCTAACCTGTTTTAGATTCAAACTACTTTTTGAGCTAGTTGGTTGGTTGACCTTTTTTGGTTCGTAGTCAGGAGTTTAATAATTTTATCATCTGGGTTCTCTCTCTCTCTCTCTCTCTCTCTATGTATATATATATATGCATACATGATACATGTAGAGATAGATAGAAAGGTAGATAGATAGTATTCAAACTGTGCCTCTGGGATTTCAGAGCAGCTTTTTACCACTAGGCCACCAGAGTGTTCTATATAATAAATGGTGTTGTAATATATATATATTAAAAATATATTTTATTTACACAATGTGGCTTTCCATACAAAGTACAT
>NW_006399762.1:4386838-4393732 GCF_000299155.1 Elephantulus edwardii
CTATATAATAAATGGTGTTGTAATATATATATATTAAAAATATATTTTATTTACACAATGTGGCTTTCCATACAAAGTACATCCAATTCTGTTACAAAAGTTGTTTTGAAAACCATGATTGGGAAAGGAGGGAGAGGAAAATAAATATTAATAGAGAGATATTAGTTAAAAAAGTAATCAATATGCAGCAAGGGACAATTTTAGCATAATATGAATTTTACTTTGGTTTATGGTTGTAAAACACTGGATGAACTCAGAAATTACACCCATTTGGATCAAGCTAGGGATACACAAAATACACACCCACACATTCCAAATGGCCACCTGCTACCTCTGTATGCAGTGGGCCACCTGTCTGCATCTGATGTTACAACTTTCACATATTGGTCCTTCCTCCATTTTTAGATAACTCTAAGCTGCAATCTTCATGGTGTACACCTCCACAAGCAAAACTCAGGGCTATATTAAGGCAAAAAAGCCATATTTTTATGGTATTTATTTATTAATTATTATAGTATTAAAATTGTGCTATTTTTACTGGGTTTCTAGAATTTTTTGAATTTTATATTTGTTTGTAAACAATTATGTATACCAACTGTTTCATTTATATATATTGTGTTTCACATATTTTTCTATTCACAATGTCTTTCACATTGTGTTTCACACATTCCTCTATTCACATAGTCTTTCATATGATATATATTGTTTTGTAAAATTAATCACTGTTGATCTGTGCCTACAATTACCCTGCTTTTCAATGTGCCACTGTCAAAATTTTGGGATGTTGTATTTAGCACTCAAGTTATGCCCTGTGAGTTATGTATATTTATTTATGTTGAAGGCAGGTGGAGGAAGCTGGTGGCTTTATTAGATAAATACAGGCTTTGAAAGGACTTGGGAGTTGCATTGGGGCCCTTCTCTTGAAAAAAGTAAGCACATCATTGACAAAGTCTCTGTAAATGTTCATTAAAATTAATAATAAAAAAGTTGCCGAAAAAAAACCCACCTCTAATTCTACTGCATCTAGTGGGTCTGTCTTCCTCATTTTAAATATTATTGTGATTTTAATTAAAGGTTACAGAAAAGTTGGGTTTTTCATTCATTCATTGTCGCACATTCTTCTTCCCCCTCCCTGTCCTGGCTCCTGTTCACTTTATAATGCAGTTCTTGTTCTTACTTGTCTTGCTTGTCATACATATAATGCTGAGTTGTACATATCGTTCAGACAGACTTCCTCATCTATTCCAGTGTGATGTTCATTATCTATTCACTATTCTCCTATTCTCCAACTTACCCCCCACGTAAATTCTATTTTATGAATGGCGTTACCCAGTACTTTATACTTTTGTCACTAAGATATTTTACTCAGTGTTCAAGACTCACCCATGATGGGTAGTATTTTACAAGTTCATTGTTTTTCAGTGTTGCTTAATATTCCATTGGGTAGATGAACCAAACTTTTTCTATCCATTTGCAATTCCTGTGTCAATCCATCTCATTGAGAGTTTTTCTCTCTTTCACTGACCTTCCACATTTCCAAGCATGATGTCCTTATCCAAGGAACAGCTTTTCCTAGCACCAGGCCCAAAGTATATGAGATGAAGACTTGTCATCCTTGCCCTCAAGGAGCACTCTGGCTACACTTTCTTCAAGACTTATTTTTTTGTTTATTTGTTTTGTTTCTTTTTTTAGTCCATGGGATATTCAGTCCTGTTCTCTAACCTCACAGTACACAGGCATTGATTCTTCTGTCATCGTTATTCATCGTCCAGCCATCAGGTGCACCTTAATCTTCAAACTGATGTTAATTGTTCCTCAGTAATTTGAAGAAGTCTCTGATGGCAGACTTTCCCAGTGTAATATGTCTCCTGACTTCCTGACTGCTGGTACCAAGGGTGTTGTTGATTGTGAATTCAAGTAAGATGAAATTATTGACAATTTAAATCTTTTGTCTATTTCCAATGGCCTGCTATTAAGGAACTTTGCTACAGTCCTGAAGGCATGTGGTTCAAATCTACCAACTGCTTCTGAAAGATGAGCAATCTCTCATTCAACTAAACTGCCTCTAGACACTTGCTAGAGGGTCAGCTATGATCCAGTTGTGATGTAAATACAACACATCACACATTGAAATATTACTTATCAGTTCAGTGGTGAGGGCTTTTGTCTTCTTAATGTGGAAATGCAATCCTTATTGAAAGCTATAGTCTTTGATCTTCTGCAGCAAGATTTTCAAGTTCTCCTCATTTTCAGCAAGCAAGGTTGTATCATTTGCATAACGCAGGTTACTGAAGAGTCTTGCTCCACAACATTCTTCTTCATAGAGTCTAGCTTCATAGATGATTTGTTCAGCATACAGATTGTATAGGTAAGGAGAAAGGACACTACCTTGGTGTCCACCTTTCCTAATTTTAAAACATTCAGTGTTCCCTTGCTCTGTCCTTACAATAACTTTTTGGTCTAGGTATTAATTCCACATGAGCATAATTAAATGTTCAGGAATTCTCATTATTTCTCAATACTAGGTATAATGTCTTATGTTCCACATTGTCAGATGTCTTTGCATAGTTAATAAAATACAAAAATATATTATTCTGGTATTCCCTGCTTTCAACCAGGATTGATCTGACACCAGCAGTGCTACCCTTGGTGCCACAACATCTTCTAAGTCCAGCTTGAACTTTTGGCAGTTCTCTGTCAATGGGCTGTTCTAAGTATTGTTAGAATCATAGTAGGCTATGGCATTTTTCCTCCCTAGAGTAGCTGGCAGATTTGAACCCATACTATTTTGGATGACAGCCCAGCATATAAGGGAAAAGATTCCTTCAGCTCCACTTAACACTAAAATTTCAATTAACAGATTGTAATTCTATCTCAGATTCTTAGTCACTTTATCTAAACTATCACTCCAGAACTCTCCATCAACATCACAGTTATATATCTCCTTATTTATTTCTTTAATACTTTCTACCATACTATAAAACTATCTGAATGATCCTATTGTTTTATTTGTCAGCTTACTAAAATATAAGGTCCTGATGGTACATTTTTTAAAAATTACCTTCTCCCCCTGCCCCCCAGTCCTCTTTGCAATAATATATTTCTTCTTCTGGGCTGTTGCTGTAGGTATAATGCTTAATAATTTTTCTAATCTATTGACTATAACAAGGCCAAGTACAATAGTCAATATACAATAACCATTTTTTTGAGACAATCAATGAATGGATAGTATAGTGTTTTATTAGCATCTTTTATAAGGATGCTTTATATATCTCTATCTCTATATCGATATCTCTTTATCTCTGTCTCTGTCTCTGTATATCTATCGAGTCTTTTTGTGGGTTTTAAAAACTTTGCTTTAATATATATATATATATATATACTTGTGTTGTAAATTCATATGAGAGAGATATTCAGACAAATATTATAAATCTCCCTTCATGCTTTCCCTAGAGCACTCAGTGACAATTTCCTGGAACACTGACCTGGGCACTGGGAAAGAAAATATCCAGAATTACTAAGGATAACTAGACACTAGCTTGACAGTTACGCTAAATCTAGGGAACCAAATTGCCTTTATGGTCCACTACTCACAAATGATTATGGTGGTCTATGAGTAAATGTTAATATAGATTGTAAGTACAAAAAATAATGCAAATTTAGAAGGTTTTTTGTTATTGTATCAAACATAAAAGACATGCATGGATGCTGAGTAGATAAATGAATAAATTGTTCTGGTTATTAAGGTGTAATGTATCAGGTTTAAGCACATTCTTTATTTCCTACTTTAGGGTGTTATTGCTGGATGCTGAAAATTGCATCTCTTTGCCAGCTGCTTTCCTGTTATACTCTGCCAAAAAAGGGCCATTAGAGAGAACTGCAAAGGTTGAGGAGAAAGAATGTGTTCTTTTGTGTTACTGACAGATTGTGTTTCTGTTGACATAGTATCAGCCTCATTTCTTCAACTCAATTGTTGCACATTGTTCTTATAGGAACAGTTGGATCTAGTTGGCAGAGAGTCTTAACTTAGAGGAACTAGTTTGATATGATCCTGAGAAATATCAGTGTCAGCAGGTCAGGACTCCCTTTTGACAAGTCAGCATCTCTGTCCTCCAGTCTCAAGGACATCTTCTTTAGAAGAACAACATTCTCCTTCCAGAAGCTTGAACATCTGTTCCAAGGAGTCCTCACTTAAAAGTTCTAAATTTTAGTAGTTTCAAACTCTTCTTTAATTCTCTTAAACCTAGGTTGATAATTACTTCTTGAAGTTCTAGTATCATAATATAGTATTTTGCCTTCAATAAAATAAAACATTTTATTTTACTGAAGAATAAAATAAAATAAAATAAATATAGTTAATTCTTTATTTTGAATTATGTCTGTTATAAGATTTTGTCTCCTAACAGAGTTATATGCAGAAGAAAAAAAATACCTCTAGATATTTATTTGACTACTGAGTGGAGTAATCAGATACTTAAAAAAATCAGAAACTTAATTGACTAGCCTTGTGAATTAATATTATTCCAAACCCATGTTTTTATTCTTCTGTGCTAGTATCTTTTTATTGTTTGGCCCTTGGAGATGTGTTCTATTCATTATCATCTGGTTTCTAAGTAAAAGAGAATGTTAATTGATACATTTGGCCTGCTGTCTTTTTACAACCTTTTCGATGTTTCAAATGGATTGATTCAAAATAATGGGAATTAAGGTTGGGCATATGCTGGTTTAGGTCAAGTAGAAAGAAGCACACTAATCTTATGTATTACTGAACTTTGTTTCTATTCTCTTAGAACAAAGACAATGAAACACTATATAAATTATTTCCGAGATTTCAGATAAACTGAATATTGATATTTGGAGTTAAAGAATAAACATGGTATTCTGATATTTTTTTCACCTTGATCAACATAGTTAAAATCAGAACACACAAGCTGATTAATGCATAAATCAGGTCCACAGGATGGAGGGAGGGGACCATATGATTTAGGCTTATTTTTTATTTTATTTTTAAAAATTATTCAATTTTATTAATTTTAATGAACATTTGCAGAGATTTTGGGTTTTCATTCCTTGTTGCACTATTTTCACTACCCTCCTCCCCAGTTCGTTCTTCTTCTTATTTCCCCCCTTGAAAGTCTGTTTTAATTGTCCAATAGGCTTATTTTTTTAAATTGTGATTTTAACAAAAGTTTAGACAAAGGTTGAGCTTTCATTCATTATTGCACATTTTCCTCCCTTCCCTTCTCTTCTCTTCTCCTTCCCCCAGTCCACTTTGTAATGCATCTCTTGTTCCAGATTGGGTTTTTTTAAGAATAAACCACCATTTTATTTTTTTCAAACACGAACAAATTCTTTCAAATTCCCTCACCGCCACCCATCAAATTGTACAACCCAATGATTAATACCCCCATTCCCCTGAACATCCACATCCCTCCACGTCCAGCCTCTCCCACCCCTCCTGGATCCTTATACTCATTTTACAATAACGGTTTTATACAATATTTATACTTGTGGGACTGGGTTAGTTCACTCAGCATAATGTTCTCCAGTCTCTCCAAAGTTAGATAATAATTTACAAAGTTATTGCTCCTGCATGCTGCATAGTATTCCATTGTGTGAATGTACCATAATTTCTCAATCCATTCGTTTGTGGTTGGACACTTGGGCTGTTTCCATTTTCTTGCGATGTTGAATAATGCTGCTATGAACATTGGTGTACAAATCTCAGTTTGTGCCTCAGTTCTCATATTTTCAGGGTATATTCCAAGTAGCGGAATTGCTGGGTCATATGGAATTTCTATGTTCAGCTTTTTGAGGAAGCACCAAACTGCCTTCCACAATGGTTGTACCATTTTACAATTCTACCAACAATGCATAAGAGTTTCTTTCTCACCACATCCTCTCCAACATTTATTACATGCTGCCCTGTTAAACTTTGCCACTGTTATTGGAGTGAGATGGTACCTCATTGTGGTTTTGATTTGCATCTCTCTTATTGCCAGTGATTTTGAGCATTTCTTCATCTGTCTGTTTGCGATTCGAATATCTTCCTCTGTGAAAATTCTTTCCATGTTTTTTGCCCATTTTGTATTTGGGTTATCAGTCTTTTTCTTGTGGAGATCCAGGAGTATTCTGTAAACTTTTATTATCAGACTCTTGTCTGAGATGATATTATCAAATGTTTACTCCCAGTCTGTAGGTTTTCTTTTCATCCTGCTGGAAAAAGTTTTGATGTGTACAGAGATTTAATCTTTAGAAGGTCCCATGCATCAATTTTATCCTCTTTAAATTGTGCATTTATAGTTGTATTTGACAGTCTCTTTATACCTTGGACAAGTGATTCTAAGCTTAATCTTAGTTTGTTTCTTATGAATGTTATGGTTTGGGGCTTTACTCCCAGGTCTCTGATCCACCTTGAGTTGATTTTTGTGTATGGTGTGAGATGTGGATCTTGTTTCAGCTTTCTGCAAGTAGATGTCCAGTTTTGCCAGTACCATTTGTTGAAGAGTTTATCATTTCCCCATTTGATAGCTTTGATGTTCTAGTCGAATATCAGTTGACCATAGATAGCTGGGTCTATTTATGGGTTATCAATTCTGTTCCATTGGTCTATGTGCCTGTCATTGTACCAGTACCATGCTATTTTGATTACCACTGCTGTGTGGTAGGCTTTTATTTTCTTTGTTTTTTTTTAAATTAAATTTTATTAATTTTAATGAACATTTACAGAGATTGTGGGTTTCCATTCATTCATTGTTGCTCTACCCTCTTCCCCAGTTTGTTCCTCTTCCCCCCCCCTTGTTTTAATTGTCCAATTGCCACAGTGCTTGTCAAAGCCAGTTCTGATTAATTTCCTTTGTCAGTGTGTCCTTTGCCATTCCCTATCACTCCTCC
>NW_006399762.1:4394087-4395937 GCF_000299155.1 Elephantulus edwardii
GGAAGGTAGTTCTTACAATAAAAGGCCTATTGACTAGCACTTTGTCTATTATAGTATAAAGATTAGGAAACCACAAGATGTAGAGGCTCAACTATGTCATTTATTGTTCTAAGTCCTGGAGCAAATTCCATCTACAACTGGGTTGTTTTACAACTTGGAAGTTGTGTGGTAGGTTTTGAGGTAAAGGAGTGCTATGCTTCCAACCTTATTTTTGTTTCTCAGAAGTGTTTTGCTTATTCATGGCCTCTTGTCTCTCCAAATAAATTTGATGATTTCTCTTTAAATCTCCTTGAAAAAGGAAACTGGTATTTGGAGTAGGATTGCATTAAATATGTAGACTGCTTTTGGTAGGATTGTCATTTTCACCATATTGAGTCTTCCTATCCATGAACAGGGCACATTTTTTTCATTTCTTTAGGCCTTTTACTGTGTCTTTCAAAAATGCTCTATAGTTTTCTTTGAATAGTGCAGATGGTACGTTCTCCAGAATTGAACTTATAGTAGGTCACAAAGCAAGCCTCAACAAATTAAAAAAAACATTGAAATAATACAAAGTATTTTCAGACCACAATGCCATAAAATTAAAAATTAATCACAGAAGAATAAAGCTTACAAAATCACCCATGTGGAAATAACTCTTTGCTGGAACATTATTGGGTTATAAAAGAAATAAAGAATGAAATAAAAAAAGTTCCTTGAAACAAATGATAATGAAAACACAACTACCAAAACCTCTGGGACACAACTAAGGCAGTCCTCAGGGGGCAGTTCATAAATCAATAATCGAACTCAACACTTTCAGAAAATAGAAAAAGATCAATAATTTAATCCTACAGCCTCTAGAAGAATTTTTTTTAAAATTAACTTTAATGAACATTTACAGAGGTTCTGGATTTCTATTCATTCATTGTCGCACTTTTCTCCCTGCCCACCCCTCCCTCCCAGCTTGCTCCTCTCTTTGAAAAGAAAAAAGAAAAATTCCTTCATTGGTATACAATCCCTCCATGCCCCCCCCCAACCCTGAGTACACTTCACTATACGACCTTCATTCTGGACTCTTGTGATAACCATTATACCAAGGACAAGAGCTGAAATCAATGAGATAGAAAACAGAAAAACAGCTGAAACCATCAATAAGACCAGAAGCTATTTTTTTTCAAAAGGGTTCAATAAAATTGACAAACCACTGGCAAATTTAACAAAAGAAAAAAGAAAAGACAAAGATAACTCAATTAAGAAATGACAGAGGTGACATCACAACAGAACCAGAGGAAATTAAATTGATAATTAAACCTAGAAGAAATGGACAAATTCCTTGAAATGCATCCTCTGTCCAGACTGACAAGGAAGATATAGATCACCTGAACAGACCCATCACAAGAGAAGAAATTGAAACCGTCATAAGAAGACTTCCCCATAAGAAAAGTCCTGTACCAGATGGCTTCACAGCTGAATTCTACCAGACATTCAGAGAGGATTTAGTACCCATTCTACATGAATTATTTAAACAAATTGAAAAGAAGGAACACCTCCAGAGTCATTCTATGAAGCAAGCACAACCCTCATACCAAAACCAGGCAAAACCAAGAAAGAAAACTACAGACCAATATCTCTGATGAATATAGATACAAAATTCCTTTACAAAATCCTAGCCAATAGATCCAAAAGCACATAAAAAATAATAAAAATAATTCACCATGACAAAGTGGGATTCATAAGAGGTATGCAGGGATGGCTCAACATAAGAAAAACAAAGTGATCCAAGATGGTGGCGGAGGCAGAGACAGTGTGGTGAGCTGCGAGAGCAGCAAACCACTTAAAGCAGGACCATTATGGCCTTCCACAGACTT
>NW_006399762.1:4397411-4398624 GCF_000299155.1 Elephantulus edwardii
AAAAAATTAGAAAAAAAAGAAGAAAAACAATCAACTTAATTCATGATATTAACAAAGTAAATAACAGGAACCATATGATCTTAGCCCACTGATGTAAAACAGGCATTTGACAAAATCCAACAACCATTCCTGATAAAGACACTCAGAAAAATTGGAATAGAAGGGAATTTCCTCAACATAGGGAAAAGTATATATGCAAAACCAAGAGCCAACATCATTCTCAATGGAGAAAGATTAAAAACATTTTCCTTGCAAACAGGGACGGGACAAGGATGTTCACTGTCACCACTTCTTTTTAATATTGCATTGGAAGTGCTTGCTATTACAACAAGAGAATAAAGAAATAATAGTCATCCAGATGAACAAAGAAATGGTTAAACTGTTGCTATATGCAGATTATATGATAGTGTACACAGAAAATCCTAATGACTCAACAAAAAAACTGTTAGAGTTAATAGTCCAGTTTAGTAGAGTAGCAGGATATAAGATCAAGATCCAAAAATCAATAGGATTCCTCTACAGTAACAAAGAGAACTCAGAGATGGAAATAAAGAAAGTAATACCATTTACAATAAACCACCAAAAATTGAGATACTTAGGGGTGAACATAACTTGTTCCAGAGTATTGGTTGTCCTACGGATAATGCCTAACCCTACATTCCTTTCAGACAATCCTACCCCGTCATCTGTTCCAGAGCAGTGTTCATTATCCACTCTTTTCCTGTTCGTCTCCCAATATCCACCCTTTTATCCCATTTCAGCCCTATTTTATAACAGGTGTTATACAGTATTTGTACTTTTGTGACTGAGATATTTCACTCAATATAATATCTTCCATTCTCCTTAAGGTTAGCTGCCACTTTTTGTGATCCACGCAGTCAAATTACTTTGCATAGTCATTGAAACACAGATAGTCATTCCTCTTGTACTCATGGCTTTCTGCCAGGATGCATCTGACGTTGGTGATAATGTCTCTAGTATCACGACTTCTTCTAAACCCAGGTTGTATTTCTGGTAGTTCTCTGACAATGTACTATTTCAGTAATTTCTGGATAATCTTCAGCAGGATTTTGCCTGAGTGTGGTATTAGTGATATTGTTCAATAATTTCCACACTCCGTTGGGTTACCCTTTTTTTGAATGGGAATAGATATGGATCTCTTCTAGTCAATTGGCCAGGTAGTTGTCCTCCACATTTCTTGGCACAACCTGGT
>NW_006399762.1:4425248-4452677 GCF_000299155.1 Elephantulus edwardii
CTCAATATTGTGAAAATGACAATCCTCCCAAAAGCAATCTATATATTTAGTGCAATACTAATACACACACCAAATCCATTTTTCAAGGAGTTCAAAAGGAAAATTTTTAAGCTTATTTTGACAGGAATTGTTGTTGTTGTTGATTGTCATCGAACTGAGCACACAACTCATTATGACCCTATGAACAAAAGACCTGAAGCCTTTGGATAACTATCATTTCTCAAAGTGCATAGAGTTTCCAGAGAGGCATGTGGTTTAGGAAGTGGATGTCAGTCCTGTGATCCCAAATAAGCAAAACACATTCTTTATTTCTTTTATAACCCAATCATGTTCTAGCAGAGTTATTTAGCTTCCACATGGATGATTTTGTAAACTTTACCCTCCTATGGTTAATTTATAGTTTATGGAATTGTGATCTGAAAAGACACTTTTCATTATTTCAATGTTTTTTAATTTGTTAGATAATTTCCTCTCTGCTAGAGATTGTAAGATTAGATTGCTTTTCTATTTGATGAAGATGTTCATTTAAATCATTGATTTTTCATCTTTCTTCTTTTAAGCAAATATGAAGTGGGAAGCATAGCACTCCCTGACCTCAATATCTGCTACTCAGTGGTAGTAAAAAAAAAAAAACAGTGTGATACTGGTACAATGACAGGCACATAGATCAATGGAACGAAATTGAGAACCCAGAAATAGACCTAACTATCTATAGGAAACTTACATTTATTCAACAAGGAAATAAAACCTATTATTTGGGGGAATGACAACCTCTTAAACAAATGGTGCTGGCAAAACTGGACTGCTACTTGCAGAAATCTAAAACAGGATCCACATCTCACACCATACACAAAAATCACATCAAGGTGGATCAGAGACTTGGAAGTAAAACTCAGAACCATAAAGTTCGTCAAAGACAAACTGGGATCAAGCTTAGAAGGCATAGTCTATAGCATAAAGAGACTGCCAAATACAGCCAGAATGCACAATCTGAAGGGGATTAAATTTGATGAATGAGACCTTCTAAAGACTAAATTCCTGTGCACATCAAAAACTATTTCCAATAGAGTGAAAATAGGTTCCCTGCCAATTGAGAACAATTATTTGGCAATATCATCTCAGACAAGAATCTCTTAAGTTTATAGAATACTCCTTGGCTTCCACAAGGAAGAGACTGATAACCCAATTCCAAACGGGGCAAAAGACATGGAAAGAATTTTCACAAATGGCCAACAGAAACATAAATAAATATTTCACATCATTGACAATAAGAGAGATACAAATCAAAACCACAGTGAGGTACCTTCTCATTCCAGTAGCAGTGGAAAAGTTTAACAGGACAAGTAACAAATGTTGGAGGGGATGTGGCAAAATAGGAACTCAGACATTTTTGGTGGGATTCTAAAATCGCACACACTCTGGAAGGCAATTCGGTGCTTCCTCAAAAAATTGAACCTAATAATTCCATTTGACTCAGCTATTCCATTGCTTAGAATATACCCCAAGAAAATGAGAACTGAGGCTCAAATGGAGACCTGTACACTAATGCTCATAGCAACATTAATCACCATCACAAGAACATGGAAACAGCTTAGATGTCCAAACACAAACAAACTGATTGAGAAGTTGTGGTACATTTATACAATGGAGTACTATGCAGCTTGCAGGAACAATGCTTTTGTAAATTACTTGGGAGGGACTGGAAAGCATTATGCTCAGTGAACTAACACAGTCCCAAAAGGACAAATACTGTATAAAACCATTATTGTAGAATGAAGATGAGGATCTAAGGTAGAGGGGTAACAGAGGGTGGAAGTAGAGGGGTGAGGATGGTTAGGGGTGGGGTGAGGTATTAATCATAGAGTTGCACAATTCAATGGACAAGGGGGTGAAGGAAATGGGAAGGTCTTTTGTGAAAAACAATGTATTCAAACTTTGTAAAAATCAGTATGAAATAAAATATTAAAAAATCTGTTTATAAAAATTGTCAAGCTTGAAAATGCTAGAATATCTCAAAATGTTAATACAATTCTTAGCAAGTGCAAAGCTGCTTCATTGACTTTGTGACCTCTTTTATTGTATCTCAATTTTACCATATAATTCTCTATCTTGGATAATTTTTTTTCCTTAACTCATCTGCTCCTATGGCTAATTCCCTTCACATTCTTGTAAAACATACTCTTCAAATGGAAATTATTTCTCTAGTTTTAGGAACAAAAACTAAATATATTCCAGCTTATAACACATTCACAAAATCAGAAAAAAGGACGTATAAGACTATTTACATGATTGTGTTTAATAGTTGTCTTTGTTAGACTTGCCAAAATTGTCTTCACTCTCAAAATAGAAGAATGCCTTACAACTGAAAATCCCACACTTAATGTCAGTTTAAACAATAACATTTTAAAAGAAAAACTGAAATGTTAAGACATCATCCAAATATCTGCTAAGATGGATATTAAAAAAGTTAAGTATTTTCTGTAGTTAACATAAGAACATGGTGAGTGTCTGATGGCTGGATAAACATCAGAACTGCTTTTAAGAAAAATCGAATTCCTTCCTTTGGGAAAAATATGAGTATAAGACAATTACATACTTTAAAGGTGTGTGTAGCCAAAGCTTACAAGATACAAACACATTAATTAGTGACCATGGCCAGTAACAAACTTGTGTTACATTGCTGCAGAAGGACTACACTCGAGCAGATAGGCAGCACTAATTTTCAGTTCTTAGTGGATAGGTGAGTTCCAAGACTGAGTATCACAGCCATCTGCATGGTAACTCTCTAATCAAGCAAAATAAAATCTATTCCTTTTTGACACAGATCATGAGGCTTTAAGATATTTCCCTTTCTTTCCCTTCTCTGTCCAGTTCCAACATACAGAGCTGCTGCTGCTTCTTTTCCAAAAATTCTATTTTATTACTTTTTGTGTGTGTATACTGTCAAATCAGATCTGACTGGTTGTTGTTGTTGTTATGTGCCGTCGAGTCGCTTGCAACTCATAGCGACCCTATGTACAACAGCCCTAAACTCTGCTCTGTCCTGTGCCAATCGCACTGTCTCTGACACACCCATCCCGATTACCCCAGTCACTGAATCAATCCACCTCATAGAGGGCATTCCTCTCCTGCGCTGTCCCTCCACCCTCCCAAGAAAGATATTCTCTCCCCATGCAATTTTCTATCTCTGAAAATCATCTGGATGGTCAGTTTTGAATCACTTCTGACTTGAAGGCACACAACAAAAACAACATCAACACAGTTTCATTGGACTCTAGTAACCGATATGTAGGTTGAGGCTTGGAAAAACATTCACTTGAATATAACGACATTCTGAACAACACATCTTCCAAATGACACATAGGAAACAGGAAACATACTTTAAAGTCTTATCTTACTATATAGAAGTCCAAGAGACAAGTTTTACACAATCACCCCTTCAGATTATGCCACTTTGTACAAGAACTTCCCAACACAGCAAAGTCTCTAATGAACTTCCTCCACTTTGTGTGCAAATCTCTTTGCTGGCACCCCTTATTCACTTTCTTATTCATTGCTGTGAATCAGAACCTACTCATAGCTTACCCTCCACTTGGTTTCTGAGGCAGTAAATTATGCAGGAAGAGACTGTCCCATCTTTCTCCTGGAGAGCTACTGAAAGATTTGAACTGACAGAGAGGTGTGGCTTTTGAGTTACCTGTACAACTCCCTGTGAAATAAATGCCCATATGGGAAAACGTATATTAATGGTTAGGCAAGAGTTAAAGGATATTGTCTTCCAGACTGTGAAATGGGCCTAAACTTTCAGACATCAAGTTACAAGTTTAAGCATCCTTAATAATTCTGACTTGCTGGCTACATGTTTGAAGTCTTCTTGTTATTCCTTCACAAGATTGGATGCAGAAACCTGGCCTCCATCATATTTGATCTTCTGACTTTCACTGCTATCTCAGATTCAATAATTCACACACCTCATAGATGCTATGCTTATGATAACAGTTTCCTTTCAAAGGATTACAAATGAGGAGACCCGTAGACTGAGGTCTAGGAGGGGGCCTCATTGAAGAACTTCTATGTCCTTAAAGATATGTGATGCTTTCCCATGTGTATAAATGTCTTTCACCAATAAGGAAACCTATAAAGGTTGAGGGTCCAGAATTTTTACCGGATGATTCTCATTATGTAAGGGAGCTCTGGTGGTTTATTGTAAGGAGCTGCACTGCTAACCCAAAGACATGCAGTTTGAATCTACTAGCTGCTGCATTGTGAAATATAGGCAATTTCCTCCTATACAATTTACAATCTCTGAAAAATGACTGCAGTGTCAACTATGGGTTGGTTCTCCCCTGAGGTCAGTAAATAAAAACACATGAGGTGATCTTAGAGTGGCATGATGAGGTTCTTTGGTCTGACTCTGTCACTCTAGAGTCTCTTCATCATCTCATCTCACCTAATAGTTTGCTTTGATCTGGAGTCCTGATTTAAATATCAAGGTTGTTTTGAGATTATTTCTTAGAAATCAAGGACAAAGACTGGTTTCCTCAGGTAAAGGTCATATAAACATTGTAACTTCCTTCCCTCTTGCTGAATAACACGTGAAGTTTCTTAGGAGGCTTTATAGGAAGTAGTATCATTCTTCACAAGCACCATCAGCTCAGTGACTAAGTGATTCTGTGTATACTATGCTTTCGGATGTCAGCAGAAGGTGGTTTTTGCTTACAGATTAGTCGCTTCTTTTGCAGTTTTCCCTGTTTCCTTTCTCAATCCTTGTTGGATCCAGGAAGCAAATCTCTATAGAACAGAGAGACAATGATGGTTATCTTAAGAGAAACAGAACTAAATTTTGGGGTTCTCAGCAATATGTTTGTATGTAGACTACCTTTTTCTTTCAGTGGTTGGAAACAAATTCCCTACCTATTGTTATTCAAGTTGTTAAAACATATAATTGTCCAGTTCTGATTACCTAGATTTCAAGATATTTTTGGTAAGGAAACAAATTTTAAAAGCTTTGTCACTTTGCTATCTTTCAGGCATGTGACATACTATCAAAATACTTTACTCCTCAGTCTGTGGTGGTGTTGTTATGTGCCGTTGAGTTGCTTGCAACTCATAGTGGCCCTATGTACAACAGCCTTAAACTCTGCTCCGTCCTGTGCCAATTACACTGTCTCAGATACATCCATTCTGATTACTCCAGCCACTGAATCAATCCACCTCATAGAGGGCCTTCCCCTCCTGTCCTGTCCCTTCATCCTACTAAGCATGATGTCCCTCTTCAAGGACCGGTTCCTCCTTACAACATGTCCAAAGTATGTTAGATGGAGCCTCAGTTCCTTGCCTCCAAGGAGCCACCCGGTTTAACCCTTTCCAGGATGAATCTGTTTGTTTTCCTAGCAATCCATGGTACCCTCAATACTCTTCTCCAGCACCACAGCTCAAAGGGATAAATTCTCCTTCTATCCTCCTTGGTCATTGTCCAACTCTCTGATGCATAACAAGTGATTGCGAAGACCATGGCCTGTATCGGATGCACCTTAGTCTCCAGAGAGACACCATTGCTCTTCAGTACTTTGGAAAGGTGTATAACAGCAGACTTTCCCATGGCAATGTGCCTTTTCATTTCCTGACTACTGGTGCCAAGAGTGTTGACTGTGAAGCCGAGCAAACTAGAGCTATGAACAATCTCAATCTCTTCATCATCCATCCTGATGCTGCCAATTGGTCCAGTGGTGAGAATCTTTGTCTTCTTGACAATGAGCCTCAATCCATTTTGGAGACTGACACTTTGCAGCAGGTGCTTTAGGTCCTCCTCTGTTTCAGCAATCAAGGTTGTGTCATCTGCATAATGCAGGTCATTGATAAATCATCCCCCAATCTTGACCCCACATTTCTCCTCATAGAGCGCAGCCTCCCGGATAATCTGTTCTGCATATAGGTTGAAAAGGTATGGAGATAGGATGCATCCCTGGTGTACAACCTTCTTAATTTTGAACCATGCAGTGTTCCCTTGCTCTGTTCTGACGACTGCCTCCTGGTCCACTTATAGGTTTCACATTACAACGATCAAGTGTTCTGGGATTCCCTTTCTTTTCAGAGTCAGCCACAGTTTGCTGTGATCTACACAGTCAAATGCCTTTGCATAGTCAGTGAAACACAGATAGACATTCCTCTGGTATTCTCTGCTTTCAGCTAAAATCCATTTAACATTAGCTACAATATCCCTAGTACCACGACCCCTTCTAAACCCAGCCTGGATTTCTGGCAGTTCTTTGCTGATGTGCTGTTCCAGTCGTTTTTGGATAATCTTCAGTAGACTCTTGCTTGCATGTGAAATCAATGAGATTGTTCTATAGTTTCCAAACTCTGTTGGGTCCCCTTTCTTTGGGTTGGGAACAAATATAGATCTTGTCCAGTCAGTTGGCCAAGTGGTTGTTCTCCATATTTCTTGGCACAACTTGGTGAGCACGTCCAGGGCAACATCTGTTAGCTGAAATATGTCAATTGGTATACCATTCATTCCTGGAGCCTTATTTTTTGCCATTTCCTTCAAAGCAGCCTGAACTTCTTCTTTCATCACCATAGGCTCTTGCTCTTATGTTTCATGAAATTCTTCTGTGTCTGCCAATTCCTTTCGATACAGTGATTCAGTATATTCTTTCCATCTTATTTTAATTCTTCCTGGATCATTTAACATTCTACCGAAAGCATCCTTTTTTCCTCAGGTAACATGGGAGAATTGGTCACTTATTTCTTCCGTCCTCAAAGCCCCTGGTGTATTCTAGCAATCAGGGAAGCACATACTTTGAGTTAGCACTCTTATTCATTGATTCTATCTATGGACTAGATTCACTTATTCCGTGTTAAAGGAATCTTAGTCTCATAGTTTGTTCAGTGTTATGCTGCTAAGCAATAGGTTGTCAATTAATACTTACCAGCTCATTCCCAGGAGAAAAGATGTACTGTCTCCTTCCATTAACATAAATATCCTCTGATAATAGGCTTACCACAAGTAGAAATTGACTTGACCTCAGTAGAATTTTAGGTATTTAAAGTTTAAGGAAACCTGGTATAATTACTGAGTATTTGGCTACTAAATAGGGCATTGGTTCTGTTCCAACCCACCAGAAACTTCTCAGGTGAAGAATGTGGCAGTGTGCTGAAGTTAAGCTTACCAAAATCCCATTGCAAGGTTTCAGAGGCTGTAAGTTTTTAAGGAAGAAGACTTCATCTTTCTCTTTCAGTGCATTTAGTGTATTCAAACCACTGACCTTTTGGTTAGTAGTGGAACATGTGGTGCACTACACCATCAGTTGCTGTTGTTGTTAAGTGCTGTTGAGTTGAGTGTAACTCATAGTGACCCTATGAACAACAAACCCTCATGATGAGTGACCCTCAACATTCCCAAACCATTTAAACCTGTTGCCTCAGATACTGTGTCAATCCATCTGGTTGAGGGTCTTCCTCTCCTTCTCTTACCTGCCTTTCTATGCATGGTTTCCCTTTTTCAATGTTAGCCTTTCCTAACAACATGTCCAACGCATGAGAGACAAAGCAATGCCACCAGAGCCTTAGAAATTCTATGAAGCAGTTAGTTCTACTCTGCCTTCCAGGGCTGCTAAGTGTTGGAGTTGACACCAAAGAAATGAATTTGCTGTTTTGTTGTTGTCTGGAGGTGGTGGTATTTAAATTGTTTTTCCTTTACTGAAAAATAGATCAAGTAAATGTATACACTCAAACTTTCATTTTGTATCACAGATACTTTTTGTTCCTTAAGACTCCCGGGAAGTAGTATGATGCTGCTTTTAGATTAGAAATAATGAGGTAAAGGCAAGCCAGTGTGTGGGCAGATAAATGTCTCTGGCATCCCACCATCTTATCAGGAAAAAAAAGACAACTTCAAGAGAAGTAATTTATTTTGAAGAAAAACTTTCTCTTTAAAGTATTAGTTTGTAGATAAATGAGAAGAACTTGTTGATAGGAAAAGGCAGGACCGATAGCTAAAAATCTGAACTAATCACATTTAAATTGTGTGCCCATTTTAATTGGGACCCTCCTACAACTTGCTAAATAGTTGTTGCCAAGAGTCATCAGGTGTAAAAATAGCTTAGAGTCTAGAAAAAATTTAAGTTTTCTAAGAACAAATAATGTATGACAACTAAAACAGAAAGCAAATATTAAGCCAGCCTTGTACAAGAAAGCTATGGAATGCAGGAAGGGCATTTAGAAGTGACCTGGAAGTGGAAAAATTAAATATTGAGTATGCATATATTGTGAAAACATGGAATATACTGGTATAAAAAGATATGTCAAGCATATAGCAAATTAGCTAAATTTTTCAACAACTAGGGACCAGCTGAAGATCTTGAAACCTTGAGGTATCCTTTAGAAGGCTTCATTCTGCGATTCCAACCAGAGTCTTGGCAGGGTAAATGAAAATAAATTTTTGTTCTATTTTTCTGAAACCTCTGTGGAGACCTACAAGGCTCAACAAATTGAATGCTAAACTGGATCGAAAGAGTATTCATACAGAAAAGTGTCAGAAAAAAGTGTCACGAAGTTTGAGAAAAAGAAAAAGAGATGGGAATTGAAGAGTGTTAATAAAATGGAAATGATCATAAAAATAATCTGTTCCCAGATATTTCTAAAGAAATGGTAATTCCTTTTATACTTGAGTTATTCTAGAAAATAGTAGAGGAACTAACTTGTTTACCTTATTTTATCAGATGAATGAATCGTGATTCCACAGTCAGACATAAGCAAGGCAAGAAAATTATAGACCCTTTTAAATTAGCTCACAGATACAAACATCTTTAATAAATTATTAGTGAACTAAAGTTATAAAATTAGCTTTGTGAATAATAATATGTCATGTTCAGGAAGGTATTATTTAATACATACAATGGCAAGTTTAAATCAGAAAATCTATCAATGTCTTTTCTATAATAAAATTTTATTGAAAATATAATTAATTTACATAGAGAAAATGCCCCTGATATGTTATATAATTTCTAATAATTTTTAAATTGGGATTAAAGTTAGGACAAGAAAGGAATGTCCTTAATCTGATAAAAGTTATGCATCAAAACCCTAAAACATCCTTTTTGTCAGACAGCTTAGCAAGATGGCAGTAACAGTTGCTTTGCTAGCTTTGTGATAACACTCAAGGATGCCTAGAAGAAAACGAGACAAGAAAACCAGCTGGAAAACCAGGCCAAGAGGAACTGCTCATGGTCTTGTCTGACAAAAATGCACATGAGAAACTGAGCAAGGAAGTTGTCAACTATAAGCTTATAACCTCAGTTATCATCCCAGAAAAACTGAAGATCCAAGGGAGCGCTGGTGGCCTAGTGGCAAGACGCTGCACTGCAATCCCAGAGGTACTCGGTTTAAATCCACCAGATGTTCTGCTGGAGAAGGAGGGGGCAATCTCCTCCTGTACCAGTCAGATCTGATTTGATGGTACGTGTAAAAATAATACAATTAAAAAAATTAAAAGAAAAACTGAAGATTCATGATTTCATGGCTAAGGCAGCTTTTCAGGATCTGCTTTCTTAGGAGTAAAAGACTTTCAAAGATAATCTCAAAACACAGAGCTCAAGTTATATACTCCAAACACAGCAAAGATCACGAAGAGATGTCCCATGATTGATGCAGATATCTGTACAGGTCTAAACAAATGTATGTTTTGAAAAAGAAAGAAAATTACTAAATTATTTTAAAAATACAGCCAATATTCTTGAGTCAAATATTGTCAAAATAATATTTGACAAATATATTTCAAAGAATATTAAGTCAAAGGGTCAATATTCTTGAGTCTTTAATTAATTATTGGGTGACTTCTCAAGTCAAGAAAACAAAAATTCTTACTGCTAGACTGATAGGTAACATCAAGATAGAGGGAGAAAGGATTAAAATTGTCAAATGATTCCATCTTACTTAGATCTACATCAATGCCCTTAGTATCAGCAGTCAGGAAATCAGGAGATGTATTGTGTTGGGAAAGTCTGTAATCAGAAACCTCTCAAATTATTAAGGATCAAGGATGTCAGTTTGAGGATGAAGGTGCACCTGATTCAGACCATGGTTCTTCTGATCACTTGCTATGCATCTGAGAACTGGATAATGATTAAAGATGACAGAAGATGAATTAATGCCTTTGAGCCGTGGCATTGGAGAGGAGTACTGAAAAGATCATGGACTGTCAAAAGAACAAGCAGATTTGTCTTGAAGAAAGTACAGGAAGAGTGGTCCTTGGAGGCAAAGATGACAAGGCTTAATCTCACTTCTCACATCTCCTAGGAAGTTGCTAGGAGAGGCTGTTCTTTGGAGATGGACATGATGCTTGAAAAGTTGGAGGGAAGGAAAACCTTCAACAGGTGAGATGACAGTGACTGTCTCAATGGACTCTAATGTGCTGAGAAGTGTGATGATGGCACAGGAGAGGACAGAGTTTAGGTTTATTGTTCATAGAGTTGCTGTGGGTTGTACTCAACTTGATGAAACCTCGCCAATATTCTTTTAAATTTATTTTATATTGGTTTGCTTACTAAGTTCGTATATATTGTGCTTCACCCTATACTTCTTTCACATTGGGTTTTATACAATCATTCCCATTTATAATGTTTTACAAAATACATCACCATTGAACTATTGGCACCAGATACTTGCTGGATCTTTCCCATTTCCTTTATCCCCCTCCTTCCTATACCTGCAAAACTGTGTGACCCTATGATTTCCCCCCTCCCTACCTTCACCCCTCTGCTCCCACTCTCCTCCTTTTATATCCTCATGTTTTACTACTTATCTTTCTATTTCCACAATAATGGCCTTATGCAATATTTGTGCTTATGAGACTGAGTTCATTCAGCATAATCACAGCCAGTATTTTTTTTATATTTTACTGTTTTCATTCATGTGCATTGTGGTTTCCTTCCTCCATTCTTTCCCTCCACCCACCATACTCTGCGACCCTATGATTTCTTTTCCTCCTTCACTTTAGCCTTCCTGCCCCCTCCCCTTTCCTCCTTGTACGTCCATACACATCTCATTGGTTATCCTCCTGTTTTTACAATAGTAGTCTTATATAATATTCATCCTTATGAGCCCAAGGAAATTAGAAATGAGACACAGAGACTTGTGCATAGATGTTCATAGAAACATTATTCACCATTGCATGAACATGGAAATAGCTCAAATATCCAACCACAATTGAATGGATTGAGAAATTGCGATGTATTCACACAATGGAATCCTATGCAGCACTCAGGAGCAACAATTTTGGAAAATATACATAACTTGGGAGAGAATAGAGAGTATTACTCTGAGGAAGTATCCATCATCTTCTTTTCTATTGTAAAAATAGAAGGATAACTAGTAAAACATATATGGGTATCCGAGGGGATAAGGAAAGGGTGGGAGCACAAGGGTGAGGATGGGTAGGGATGAAATCACAGGGTTACACAATTTGGTGGGTGGAGGAAATAAAAAAAGATGAGGTGGGGATGGGAAATGAGGGCAATGGTGATCAATTAAATTTTTTCTTTAGAAATGTATTATCTTTTTCATTTCTGGGTTTCTCCTTTGGGAACAGGGGCACTGCCTTTCTGGCAACATCATACTGAACAGGGCATTGAGATGAAGGGGAAGGGGAACGCACTTTATCATTTTACTGGTGGTCTTGAGTTGAAGCTTCATGCATTCTTGTTCAGTTAGAAGATATTTTCTGCTCTCTGGACGGCAAGGTTTATGTATGGGTGAGGCCAATAGGAGCGACTGGAAGATCCTGGAAGCTCCATCTACCTTCAGTTCCTTAGCTGACAGTTATATATCCCTTTTGTCTCTGGAACTGGGCTTATAATCCAGGTTCTAGAACAAGACTCAGTGTTCAGGTTACCTATAGGAAAGGGAGCAAATTTAGAACAAACTTTTGAGGTACCAAAAATAAAAAATGCCTTGGAGTTGTTACTTACAGGTGTACTGGAGGAGGAGATGAAAGAAAGTGACATCCCTCTCCAGGGACTGGTGCTTCCTTGCAACATGTCCAAAGTAGGCTAGATGAAGCTTCAGAATCCTTGCCTCCAAGTAGCAGCCCTGTTTTGACTTCTTCAGGATGATCCCGGTTGTTCTCCTAGGAGTCCATGGTATATTCAACACTCTTTTCCAGCACCACAACTCAAAGGCATCAATTCTCTCTCTATCAACCCTAGTCACTGACACATAGCACGCAATTGTGAAGACTATGGCCAGGATCAGGTGCACCTTAGTCTCCAACCTGACGTCTTTATAGTTTATAAGATAATCTACTCCAAACAGACCTTGTTGTTAAATGCCATCGAGTCACAGGTGACTCATAGTGACCCTATGAACGAAAGTCCTGGACACCTCCTGTATAACTTGCATCCTTTCTCCAGGTTCATAGGCTTTCCAGAGGCAAGCTATTATGGAAGTGGATGCCACTCGTGCTTCCAAGCTTGTTTTAATCAAGGAGCTTCACAAAACACTGTCCACTATGGGTAACCTTTCTCGGATTTGACTCATCGGTGTCACAGTGTTTGACTTCACAGCAACCACAAGTTACCTTCCAGTGGGTTTTCAGAGACAGTAAATCGAATGAGAGGAGATTGCCCACCTTCTGCAAAGCAACTAGTGGATTTGAACCACATATCCTTGGGATTGCAGTGTACCTTCTTATCATTAGTACACCAGAGCTCTCATTAGTCATTCTTGTTGTTAGGTGCTATCAAGTAGCCATCAACTACTCATAGCAACCTTGTGAATAACAGACCTGAATCCTGTCCTATCCTGTGTCATCTTCATCAACTCTGATACACTTATTTTTTGTTGTTATTGCAATCACTCTACCTTGTTGGGGATCTTTCTCTCTTTTGTTAACCCTTCACTTTTCCAAGCATGATGTCCCTTTCTAACAACATACGATATTCAGCTCACAGGTATCAATTTTCCTGTAATCTTCTATTAATTCTTCTGTCTAGCTCCAAGGAGCATAGCAAGTAATTGAAAAGATCATGGTTTGAGTTGAGTGCATCTTAGTCTTCAAACTAATATTATTGCTCTTCAGAATTTTAGAAAGTTTTCTCACGTAGACTTGCTCAAAGAAACATGTCTTCTGATTTCTTGATTACTGGTAACAAGGGTGTTAATTGTTTATTTAAGTAAAATGAAATCATTGACAGTTTAATCTTTTCTATGATGATGAAGTCTACTTGCCCAGTGTTAAAGGCCTTAGTTTTCTTGATGTTGATATGTAATTAATAGAGAAGACTGTAGTCTTTGATCCTCTGTAGCAAGTGTTTTAGTCCTCACTTTCAGCAAGCAAGGGTGCCAATTGCATAATGCAGGTTGTAAATCTTCTTCCTATTCCTATGACACATTCTTCTTCAAAGATTCTGCCTTCACAAATTATCTGCTCTGCATACAGATCAAATGTTGTTGTTGTTGAGTGCTTTCAAGTTATAGATGACTCATAGAGACCTTATGAACGAAAAACTGGAACACTTTTATAACTTTCATTGTTTCTCCATGTTCATAGAGTTTCCGGAGGCAAGCTATTTCAAAAGTGGATGCCACTCCTGCTTCTAACCACCATGAATAATCATTACAGGTATGAAGAAAGGGTACATCCCTGATGCACATCTTTCCTGATTTTAAATCATGCAGTGTTTCTTTGTTCCATTCAGGCAAGAGATTCTTAATCTAGGCACTGATTTTGCATGAGCACAATTAAGTGTCCTGGGATTACCATTATTTTCAGTGTTAGCCATAGTTTGTTGTCTTGTATGAATCAGTTATGACACAACAACAACAACAACAAAGACACAAAAATGTAAGTTTTAACTTCTATGTAAGTTGTATAAGCTGTAAAATATTACTACAAGAAACAATAAGAAACCTAGTTAATTAGATAAGGAGATTGTTGTTGTTACGTGCTGTTGAGTCACTTGTGACTCATAGCGACCCTATGTAGAAGAGCCCTAAACTCTGCTCTATCCTGCACCAGCTTCACTGTGTCTGACACACTTACTCACACCACTCTGATCACAGAATTGATTCATTTCATCAAGGGTCTTTCTCTCCTGAGCTGTCCCTCCACTCTCCCAAACATGATGTCCCTCTCCATGGACTGGTCCCTCCTTGCAACATGTCCAAAGTATGTCAGACGAAACTTCGGAATCCTTGACTCCAAGGAGCAGCCTGACTTTCACCCTTTCCAGGACAAACCTGTTTGTTCTCCTAGTAGTTCATGGTATATTTAGCACTTTGTTCTTGGATAGGAAGACTATTAACATTATAGTATTGTTGTTATTGTTGTTATGTGCCTTCCAGTCTCTTGCGACTCATAGCGACCCTATGTAAAACAGCCCTAAACCCTGCTCTGTCCTGTGCCAATCACACTCTCTGATACACCCATACCGATTACCCCAGTCACTGAGTCAGTCCACCTCATAGAGAGCCTTCCCCTCCTGTCCTGTCCCTTCATCCTACCAAGCATGATGTCCTTCTCCAAGGACCAGTCCCTCCCCTCAACATGTCAAAAGTATGTTAGAGGAAGCCTCAGAATCCTTGCCTCCAAAGAGCAGCCCGGTTTAACCCTCTCCAGGATTAATCTGTTTGTTTTCCCAGCAGTCCATGGTACCTTCAATACTCTTCTCCAGCACCGCAGCTCAAAGGCATCAATCCTCCTTAGTCATTGTTCAACTCTCTGATGCATAACAAGTGATTGCAAAGACCATGGCCTGTATCAGATTCACCTTAGTCTCCAGAGAGGCACCATTGCTCTTCAGTACTTTGGAGAGGTCTCTAACAGCAGGCTTTCCCACCGCAATACGTCTTTTAATTTCCTGGCTACTGGTGCTAAGAGTGTTGACTGTGGAGCCAAGCAAACTAAAGCTGTGAACAATCTCAGTCTCTTTACCATCCATCCTGAAGCTGCCAATTAGTCCAGTGGTAAGAATCTTTATTATAGTAACATTATAAATGCTATTTTAACATTATACAAATTACAATATTATTTTAACTTTATAAAAATGACAATTCTACCAAACGCAATTTATAGTTTTAATGTAATATCAAATATAGATATCATCCGTACCCTTTGAGGAGATAGAAAAGGAAACTTCCAATTTTATTTGAAAAGGAAAAAAATAACCAAATAAGCAAAGTTCTCCTAAAAAACAAAAATGAAATTCCCTAATCTCAAAATCTGTTACACAGTTGTAGTAATCAAAACATCACGATATTGATACAATGATAGGCATATAGATTAGTAGAATAGGATCAAGAATCCAGAGGTCAATCCATCAGTCTTTGGTAAACTGATATACGATAAGGTAACAAAGCCCATTAAGTAAGAAAATGACAATCTCTTTAACAAAGAGTGCTGGCAAAACTGGACATGTACCTGCATAAAACTGAAACAGGATCCATATTTCAATCCATTCATAAAATACCAAAATATGCTACTGAACCAAAGGGGTTGTGTGGTTATTTTAATCTGGGGCCTTCAGTCATGGTTTTAATTGTTTTTGGTTAAACATTTTTCTAAGAGGTATAGAACTGGTCTGTACATTTACTGTACAGAGAGAGGTAACTCATGGTAGCTGTGATGCTAAACACTGTGACACTGATGTGTCAAATGTGATAATGGTTACTCATGGTGGACAGTGTTTGGCAGAGCTTTCTGATTAAAACAATCTTGAAACCAGGAGTGGCATCCACTTCTGAAATAGCTTGCCTCTGGAAACTCTATGAACATAGAGAAATGGTGAAAGTTATACAAGTGTTCATAGGGTTGCTGTAAGATGTTTGTGACTCAAAGAAACTTAACAACAACATAAAATACAACTCAAAGTTGATCAGATAGCTGAGAATAAAACACAAAATTCATAAAGATCATCAGAAAAAAGAAATTTATAAGCCCTAGTCTGTGTTATGAATAGACTTGTCAACATAGAAAAAATTGTACAACTAGGAGACAATAAAACAGATTAACGTGGTCATGTAAAAATCAAATTCCTCTGTGCATAAAAAACCTTTTCCAATATAATCAGAGGAAAGCCAACAGACTAGAAAAACTATCTGGCAATGACATTCAGCCAAGGGCTTATGACTAAACTTTACAGAATACTCAGTGCTTCCACAAGCAGAAGACCATTAATCCTATTGCAAATTGGGTAAAAGGCATGAAAGGACTCTTTTCCATCAAAGGAGGATATTTAGATTGTCAACAAACACATGAGGAAATATTCTAAATTACAGCAATCAGAGAGATGCAAATCAAAACAACAATGTGTTATCATCTCCCCCAAGTAGCATTGGCAAAGATTAACAGGGCAGCAAGCAATAAATGTTGGAAAGGATGCTGTAAGATTGGAACTCTCATGCTCTGTCATTGCAAATTGTAAAATGGAAAGTAGTTTGGTGTTCCTTCAGAAAGGTAAATACAGAAATCCCATATAACCCAGCTATTGCACTACTAGACATAGTCCATAGAGAAATCAGAGTTGAAGCGTGGACAGATTTGTATCCTTTCTCCATATATATTCAAACTGGTCCCTGAAAAAATTATGTGAGAAGCTGTTCTCTATGAAAAGAATGTAGTATCTGGATTGGAGGAAGACTTTTCAATAACCTTCAGTATGCAGATAATGCAAACTTGCTGGCTGAAAGTAAGAAGAACTTGATGCAGAGATCAAACACTGCAGTGTTCAATAGAGGTTGCACCTAATTGTCAAGAAAACAAAAATTCTCACCATTGGACTGATAGGCAACATCATGATAGATTGAGAAAGGATTGAAACTAGAAAATATTCAAACTATCAATGACTTTATATTAATTGGATCCATGATTAATACATTTAGCCAGCAGTTAGGAGATCAAGAGACACACTGTACTGGAAAAAGTTTATAGTCAGGGACCTTTCCAAATTACTGAGGAACAATGATGTTAGTTTGGGGACTAAGGTATGCCTGATTCAGACCATGGTATTTTCAATCACTTGCTACGCTGATGAGAGCTGAACAATAAGTAAAGATTGATGAAGAAGAATTGATGTCTTTGAACTGTAGTTCTGTAGAAGAGTACTGAATATCCCATGAATTTCCAAAAGAACATGCAAATTTATCTTGGAGAAAGTGCAGCCAGAGTGCATCTTGGAGGCAAGGACAGCAAAGCTTTGTCTCACATACTTTGGGCTCGGTGTTAAGGAAGGCTATTACAGAGAAATATCATAATTTGGAATGTGGCGGGATGATGAAAAAGAGGAAGACCATCAAGCAGATGGATCAACCCAGTGACTGCTACAAAGGGTTCTAATGTGCCAGGAAATGTGAGGATGGCACACGATAGGATAGGATTCAGATCTATTGTTTGTAGGGCTGCCATGAGTCATACTCAACTTGGTGGCATCTAACGAAACAATAACAAGAGGACATTATTCTGAGTGGAAGAACTCAGTCACATATGAATGAAAATATGAGGGTAACTGAATGTGTGTGGGATATGGAGATCAGAAATAGAATGCAAATAGGAAGAGAGAGGAATTTCAACATCATAAAAAGTATATACACAGTCCCAAGAGCCAACATTGTTCACATTGGAGAGAAATAAAGGGCATTCCTTTTGAAAACAGGAACTAGGAAAGGATGCCCACTATCACTTCTATCCAATACTGAATCAAAAGTCTTGTTTTTTGTTGGTATGTTCCATTGAGTAGCTTGCCACTCATAACAACCCTATGTACAACAGCCTTGAAAACTGCTCTATCCTGTGTCAATCTTACTGTCTCTGATAGACCTACCCTCTTACCCAAGTCACTGACTTAAGCCATTTCATCAAGTGTGTTCCTCACTTGCACTGTCCCTCTACCCTCCCAAGCATGATGTCACTCTGCAAGCACTGGTTCCTCCTTGCAACATGCCGAAGTATGTCAAACAAAACCTCAGAATCCTTACCTCCAAGGAGCAGCCTGGTTTCAGCCAATCTAGGATGAATTTGCTTATTCTTCTAGCAGTCCGTGGTATGCTCAGTACTCTTCCCCAGCACCACAGCTCAGAGGCTCTCTTTCTATCATTGCTAGTCATTGCCCAGTTTTCTGACATATAGCAAATAATTGCAAAGAGTATTAGTCTCCAGATTGACATAATTGCTTTTCAGTACTCTGGAGCACTCCCTGACTGAAGACTTTCCTAATGCAATTCATCTTTTATTTCTTGGCTGCTCATACCAAGAGTATTGATTGTGGAGCCAAGCAAACTAAAGCTGTTAACAATTTCAATCACTTTACTATCTATCATAAGGCTTCCAATTGGCCCACTGGTGAGAATATTTGTTTTCGTAATGCTGAGCTTCACTCGATACTGAAGACTACAGTCTTTGACCTTCTGCAGCAAGCACTTCAGGTCTTCCTCAGTTTCAGCAAGGGAGGTCGTGTCATCTGCATGATGCAGATTGTTGATGAGTCTTCCTCTAATCCTGATGCCGTAGATCCCTCCTCCTCATAGATCCCAACTTCTCTGATGATCTATTCTGCATATGGATTGAAAAGATATGGAGGTAGGACACATCTCTGGTGTACACCCTTCCCACTAGCAATAAAACAAGAGAAGTAAATAAGAGGTATCCAAATTGGAAAAGAAGAGGTAAAATTACCTGTATATGCAGATAATATGATTGTATACTTAGAAAATCCTAAAGTCTAAATGAGAAAAATACTGGACCTAATCAACCAATTTAGCAAATTGGCAGGATACAAGGTCAACATTAAAAAATCAATTGGATTTATCTACAGTGACAAAGAGAATACAGAACTGGAGCTAAGAAAAACAAAATTCATCACAATAATGAACTATAAAATTAAATACTTGGGAGTAAACCTAACTAGAAACACAAATGGCCTATTCAAAGAAAATGAAAAAACATTACTACAAGAAATAAAAAGAGATCTGGATAAATGGAAGAATATACTCTGCTCATGGACATGAAGACCCAATATTGTGAAAATGACAATTCTACCAAAAGCAATCTACAAAGTTCAATGCAATTTCAATACAAATACAATTTCCATACTTCAACAAGATGGAAAAGGCAATTTTCAATTTCATCTGAAATGGAAAGAGAACCTGAATAAGCAAAGCACTCCTGAAAAAGAGAAACAAGCTAAGAGGCATCTCACTCCCTGATTTTAAATCCTGCGACACAGCCGTGGTGGTCAAAACAGCATGGTATTTGTTTAACACCAGACACATAGATCAATGGAATAGAATTGAGAACCCAGAAATTAGCATATCCATCTATGGTCAACTGATTTTTTAAATTAGTTATGTGGGTAAACAAAAGCCTTTTTAAGAAATGGTGTTCATAAAATTGAAAAACTATCTATAGAAAACTCAAGCAAAATCTATACTTCATACAATACACAAAAAACCCAACTAAAAGTGGATCAAGGACAAATAAGTAAAACCATGGTCTGTAAATTTCCTCAGAGAAAAGCTTAGAAGAATCCTAGAAGACCTAATCCACAACATGAACAGCCTTCCAAGCATCCTGAAAAACCTACACCCAGGAGAGGAGAAAATAGATGAATGGGACTTTTTAAGAATCAAATATCTGTGCACAAGAAAAAACTTCTCCAACAGAGTAAAAAGGAGAGCCACAGATTGAGAAAAATATTTGGTAATGACATGTTTGATAAGAGACTTAGATCTAGAATTCATAGAATACTAAACAAGATAAAGGTAAACAACACAATTGCAGAATGGACACAGGATATGAACAGACACTTCATCAAAGAGATGACTAACAAATACTTGAAGAAATGTTAAAAATCCCTAACTCTAAGAGAAATGCAAGTCAGAATGACTATGAGATATTATCTCACACCAGTAACAATAACAAAGTTCAACAGAGCAGCAAAAAAATAAATGCTGGTGAGGTTGTGCAGAAAATGCAAACCTAATTCACTGTCAGTGGGAGTGTAAAATGGTGCAAACACCATGGAAGGCAGTATGGTGCCTTGTCAAAAAAGTTGGAAATAGAAATACCATTTGACCTAGAAATTCCACTACTGGAATATACCCAAAGGAAACCAGAACTGCCTCCCAAATAGATATATGTACACTCATTTTTATTGCTGTGTTGCTCACAATAGCAAAGAGATGGAAGCAACCCAAGTGCCCATTAACAAATGAATGGATAGAGAAGATGTGGTATATCCACAAATGGAATATTATGCAGCTCTGAAAAACAAAGAACTCATGAAATATTATACAAGATGGGTTACCCTGGAGGACATTATGCTGTGAAATATCCGAGTCACAAAAGGGACAAATGCTGCATAATTCCACTGTTATAAAACAGGACTGACATGGAGATTGGGGTAGGGGAGTGAGAAAAGCAGTATAACTAATGAACACTGTATTGGAACAGATGAGGGAAAGAATTGTTTAAAAGGGGTATATGATTAAGTATTATTTGTCCAGGATAAGAGGTGCATGGTAATGTGGACTGAGATGAGGGGAGGCAAGAAATGATGTAACAAAGAATGAATTTTTTAAAGAGAAAAGTGAAGTGTGAGGGGGGAGTGGGGAAGAAAGTATACAACAATGAATTAATGGAAATGAATATTTTTTCATTAAAATAACAATAAAAATTGGTTTGTTGTTGCCATGTTCCATTTAGTTGCCTGCAACTTATAGTGACCTGACATACAACAGTCCTAAACCCTGCTCTATCCTGTGTCAATCTTGTTCTCTCTGACACACCTACCCTCATTACCCCCAGTCACTGAATCAATCCACTTCACTGAGGGTCTTCCTCTCTTACACTGTCCCTCCACCCTCCTAAGCATGACGTCTGTCTCCAAGGACTGGTCCTGTCTTGCAACATGTCCAAAGTATGTCAGATTAAACTTCAGAATCCTTGCCTCAAAGGAGCAGCCTGGTTTCACCCTCTCTAGGATGAACCTGTTTGTTTTCTTAACAGTCCATGGTATATTCAATACTCTTTTCCAACACCACAGCTCAAAGGGCCTTTGAGACACCATATAAAAAGTTTAAAAAACCTATCACAGTAATAGCATGGAAGAAGCAGACTACATCTCAGTCTACACAAAACCAAAACTAGATTCACCCCATAAAAATGACAAAAACATGGAATCAATGGACTTTTTTTCTGGAGCCAGAGAGTCTAATGGAAGTCTCTGACATAGAATTCAAAAGAACAATGATTGAATATTTTCAAAGGGTGAAAGAAAATCTTGAAGAATTGCAGAATTTTACAAACAAAAGCCAAGAGGAACTTAGAAAAACAATTCAAGACAATGCAAATAAAACAAATGGAGTATTAGAAATCCTAGGTTAAAAAAAAAGAGACTGCAATCTAGAATATTAACACCTGTACCTAGGAACCTGTCAACATGCTGAAGGGTCAGATGTGCAGAACTGAAGAGAAAAAATTCAGAATCAGTGAAACAGAAGAGAGACAGCAGCCCTGATTTGCTAGAGGAAAAAGAAGAAGAAAAAAAGGAAAGTGAAGAAAGCCCAAGCATAGTGAGGGTCAGCATCAAGAAGAAAACATATAGGTAATTGGAATCTTGGAACAAAAAGAAGTAAGAGAAGACACTGAGAAAGTTGTGAAAAGTTACCTGAAGAAAATTTCCAGGAAAAATGAAGTATGAGAGAATATACATACAAGAAGGTGGGTGAAATCCATGTAGAATGTACCCAAAAAGAAAAACAAGGCATATCATTGTCAAATTTCCCAGAAATAAAGATAAAGAAATAATTCTGAAAGCAGCTAGGAGGAGATGAAGAGTAGCTTATACAGGAAAGCAAATAAAATTAAGCACTGATTTCTCAGCCAAAACTATATGGGCAAGAAGATAGTAGAAAGACATATACTAATCACTGAAAGAGCAAACTTTCAACCAAGAATATTGTACCAGGAAAACTGTGTGTCAAATATGACAGAGAGATCAAGATAATCTCAGAAAAGCAGAATCTAAGAGAGTTGGTGCAAAAAAGATCAGCATTGCAGGAAATACTGAGGGAAGTCCTTCTTATAGAGATGCCATAGAAAGATGGACTAAAGTAACATGCAAAAACACCAAAAAGAGCTCAATAAAGTGACAAGAATAAAGTCTTGTCTCTTAATAATTACAATGAATATGAACGGTTCAAATACACCAGTGAAGAGAAAAAGAGTGACAGATTGAATAAAAAAACCAAAACTCAACAATATGCTGCCTACAAGAGACACATTTAAAAAGTGAAGATATCTGGGAAACAGTTTGGCACTTCCTCAAAAAGCTGAACATAGAAATTCCATATGACCCAGCTATTCCACTACTTGGAATATGACCTGAGAAAATGAGAACTGAGGTACAAAAGGAGACTTGTACATCAATGTTCATAGCAATGTTATTCACCATTACAAGAACATAGACACATCCCAGATGTCCCACCACAAATGAATGGATTGAGAAATTGTGGTACATTCACACAATGAAATACTACACAGCATGCAGGAGCATTGATTTTGTAAATCGTTATCTAACTTGAGAGGGACTGGAGAGCACTGTACCGAACGAACTAACTCAGTCCCACAAGGACACATATTGTATAAAACTATTATTGTAGAATGAGTATAGGGATCCAAGGGTGTTGGGAGGTGGGAGGTAGAGGCATGAGAATGTGTAGGGAGAGAGGAGATTAATCATGGGGTTGCACAATTTGATGTGTTGAGGGAGTGAGGGAAATTGGAAGAATCTGTTCTGGAAAACAAAGTATTCAAATTTTGTAAACAAACTAATATAATAATAATGTGAAGATAAAGACAGACTAAAAATCAAAGGGTGGAAAAAATATATATCAAGAAAATGGTAACCAGAAAAAGCAAGAGTAGCAATATTAATCTCTGATAAAACATATGTAAAAAACCATCAGAAAGGATAAGAAATGGCACAATATAATAATAAAAAGATCAGCTGAACTAGAGGATATAACCATAATTAACATCAATGCACAAAATAATAGACCTGTAAAATACACAAAGCATATCTAAAAAAGAAATATATAACAGCACTATAGTAGTAGGAGACTTCAATACACCACTCTCAAGGAAAGATAGAATTAACACAAAGAGACTCAACAAAGATGCTGAAGAATCAAACCACATGATCAGCCAGCTTGATCTTATAAATATCTACAGTCTAATGCACCCCCCAAAAGAGGAGTATATATTCTACATTAGTTCACAAAGAAATTCTCAATAAATGAAAAAAAAAATAACATAAACAATTTTCTCAGACCACAGTGCTACAAAACCAGAAATCAACAACAAAAGGGCAAAGAAGAACAATTATAAACCTGAAAGCTGAAAAATTCTGTTTAAACATGAGCGGGTACTAGACGAAATAAAAAAGGAAATGAAAAACTTTCTTGAAACAAATGAAAATAAAAGCATAACTTATCAAAATCTCTGGGATGCAGCAAAAACAGTACTTAGAGGTCCATTTATAGCAATAAGCAAACACATCAAAAGAGAAGAAAAAATGATTATCAATTCCTTAACTAAACTTCTCCAACAAGTTAAAAAAAGAACAACAAAACCACCCAATAAACTCTCAAAGAAATGAAATTACAAAAATTAGAGCAGAAATAAATGCAATAGAAAACAATTGAAACCATCAACGAGACCAGTTGGTTCTTCAAAAACATCAACAAAATTGACAAACCACTAGCAAAGCTAACAAATGAAAAGAAAGAAAAGATGCAGATAACCTGAATAAGAGATGAAAGGGACATGTCACAACAGACCAAAATGAAATAAAAAGATTAGCAATAGAATGTTAGGGAAAATTATACTCAAATAAATATGAAAACCTAGAGGAAAGGGACAAATACTTAGAAACTCACAACCTACCCAAATTGTCACAGACTGAGGCGAAACACCTGAACAGATCCATTACTAAAGAAGAAATTGAATGAGTTCTAAAACAATTTCCAACTAAAAAAAAGCTTTGGATCAGATGATTTTACGAATGAATTTTATCAAAATTTCAGAAAAGATCTGTCATCTAGTCTACAAAAGGTATTTCAGAAAATAGCAAAAGATGGAATACCCCAGACTCATATTCTATGAAGCAAACATATCCCTATTACCAAAGTCAGATAAAGACATCACCAAAATAGAAAACTATAGGCCAATATCTCTCATGAACATAGATGCAAAAATATTCAATAAAATCCTGGCCAATTGAATCCAACAGTACATTAAAAAAATCATGATCAAGTGGGTTCCACAACAGGTTTGCAAGGATGGTTCAATATAAGGAAAACAATGTAATCCATCACTTTAACAAAGCAAAGAAAAAGAACCACATGATGCTATCAATTGATACAGAAAAGGCCTTTGACAAAATCCTCTACCTGATTTAAACACCCAACAACAGAGGAATAGAGAGAAATAGCCTCAAAATAGTGAAAAGTATATATACAAACGCAAGTATCAACATCATTCTCAATGGAGAGAGATTAAAGGCATTTCTCTTAAGAACAGGAACTAGGCAAAATAGTATTGGAAATATTATTAGCAAGAGTAATAAGACAAGGGAAGGAAATAATAGGCATCCAAATTGGCAAAGAGGAGGTAAAAGTATCTCTATATGTAGATGACATGATAGTACATTTAGAAAATATTAAAGATTCAGTGAGGAAAATATTGGACATAGTCGACCAATTTAGCAAAGTATCAGAATACAAGATCAACATACAAAAATCAGTTGGATTTCTTTATAATGACAAGGAGAATGTAGAAATGCAGGTAAGAAAACAGTATCAATCACAGTAACTAAACACAAGATAAAATATGTGGGAATAAAACTCATCAGCGACATAAAAAATCTGTACACAGAAAACTCAGATCATTACTACAAGTAGCAAAAAGAGATTTGGAGAAATGGAAAAATATATCATGCTTATGGATAGGGATACTCAATATCATGAAGACAATTCTACCAAAGGAAATCTGCAAGTTCAATGCAGTACCAAAACATATACCAATTCCATTCTTCAATGAGATAGACAAGGCAATATTCAACTTTATTTGAAATGAAAATAGACCCTGAATAAGCAAGACACTACTGAAAAAGAGAAACAAGCTAGATGGCATTATACTCCCTGATCTCAAATTCTACTACGCAGCTGTGGTAGCCGAGACAGCATGGTATTTATACAATGACAAGCACACAGTTCAGTGAAATAGAATTGAGAACTTTGAACCTAGCTCATGCATCTATAGTCAACTGATCATAGACAAGGAGATGGAATCAGGTAAGTGGGGAAAGGACAGTCTTTTTAAAATGATGTTGGTATAACTGAAAAACCATTTGCAGAAAACTTAAGCAAGACCCACACCTCACACCTTATGCAAAAACTATCTCAGGGTTTATCAGGGACCTAGAAATAAAACCAAAGATTATGGAATTCATTGAGAAATACTAGGAACTCTAGAAGCCCTAATCCACAGCATGGACAGACCTCTAAGCATAATGAAAAACTTACAACCAGGAGAGAATAAAAAGATAAGTGGGACCATCTAAGAATCAAATCCCTATGCACATCAAAAACTTCAACAGGGTAAGAAGAAAACCCATAGAACTGGCAATGACATATCTGATAAGGGACTTACATTTAAAATTTATAGAATACTCCAGAACCTCAACAAGAAAATGTAAACAATCCAATGAAAAAATGGGCACATAATATGAATAAACACTTCACCAAAGAGGACATTCAGATGGCAAACAGACATATGAAGAAATGTTCAAAATCCCTAGCTTTTAGAGAAATGCAAATCAAAATAACTATGAGATACCATCTGACACCAGCAACGACAGCAAAGTTCAATAAGGCAGCAAACAACAAATCCTGGTGAGGTTGGGGAGAGACTCTTATTCACTACTGGTGGCACTGTAAAATTATACAGCCACTATTGAAGGTGGTCTGGTGCTTTCTCAAAAAGTTGGAAATAAAAATACCATTTGATCCAGGAATTCCACTATTAGGAACATACACTAAAGCAACCAAAGCTGCCATTCAAACAGATCCATGCAACTCTATGTTTATTGTTACTTTATTAACAATAGCAAAGAAATGGAAGCAACCCCAGTGCCCATCAATAAATGAATGGATAGGATAGACAAATTATACTATATTCACACAATGAAATACTATGCAACACTGAAAAGCAAGGAACTCATAAATTATTACACAACATGAGTGATCCTGGAGGACATTATGCTAAATGAATTATTTTAGTTACAAAAGGACAAATACTGTATAACACTACTGCTATAAAACAGGACTGATATAGGGGCTTGGGGTAATTGGGAAAAGAGAGGATAAATAAAAAACAGATACATTGGAACAGATTAAGGAAAGAACTGTTAAAAGGAATATATGATTAAAAAAAGGACTATATGATTAGGCATTATCTGTATGTCAATAGTCCAGAACAAGAGGTACATAGCAAAGTGGACTGGGAAAGAGGGATGGAGGGTGGAACATATGCAATAATAAAAAGGTGGGCAAAAATAGAACATTTCACCAAAGAGTTAGCAAGTAAGCCAAGGAAAAGATGATTAATTAGCAATTGTTATTGTTGCTGTTGTGTGCCATGGAGTTGGAATTGACTCATAGTTGACCCTCCAGTGAATTTCAGAGACAATAAATTTCACTAAAGAAGGTTGCTCATTTGTGTCCTGTGGAGCAGCTGGTGAATTTAAACCTTATCACATGCCTTTGGGATTGTAGCTCAGCTTGTTATCACCATGCTACTCTTGTTTGTTGTTGTGTACTGTTGAGTCAGAACCGACCCATAGCTGACCCTCCATCAGATTTTCAGATACATTTAATTGCAAGTCCTGTCAAGCAACTGGTGGACTTGAAACACATGCCTTCAAGATTGCAACATGAGGGTTCTTACCACTAGGCCAGTACAGTTCCCATAATTAGCAGTAGAGAAGTGAAAATTAAAACTATAGTGAGATAACACTATACATCTATTAAGATATTAATGTTGAAAAATAGTGGTAACACCAACCACTGATGATGATTCATAGAAACTGATGACTCATGCTGGTGGGAATGTAAAAATAATACAACCTCTCTGAAAAATAGTTTGGAAGTTTAAAAAACTTTATTTAAAAAAATAAAAATTAACTTACCATAAAATATTCCTGGAGTACAGCCTTCCCAATACTGACACATGCAGTATTTCCATACTCTGTTCTGATGACTGCCTCCTGGTCCAAGTATAGGCTTTGCATAAGCACAATCAAGTGTTCTGGGATTCCCATTCTTCTCAGAGTCAGCCACACTTTGTTGTGATTCAAACAGTCAAATACCTTTGCA
>NW_006399762.1:4453862-4455325 GCF_000299155.1 Elephantulus edwardii
AGACTAAGGTGCACATGATCTAGTACATGGTCTTTGCAATTACTTGCTATGCATCAGAAATCTGGACAATGACTAGGAATGATAGAAGGAGAATCGATGCTTTGGGCTGTGGTGCTGGAGAAGAGCAATGAATATACAATGGACCACTAGGAAAACAAACAGATTTGTCCTAGAGAGGGTGACACTAGGCCGTTCCTCGGAGGTAAGGATTCTGAAGCTTTGTCTGACATGTTGCAAGCTTTGAACATGTTGCAAGGTGGGACTAGTCCTTGGAGAGGGACATCATGCTTGGGAGTGGGAGGGACTGCGCAAGAGAGGAAGACCTTTGATGATTTGGATTGATTCAGTGAATGGGGTGATGGAGGTAGGTGTGAGAGAGGCAATACGATTGGCACAGGATAGAGCAGGCTTTAGAGCTGTTGTACATAGGGTTGCTATGAGTGGCAGGTGACTTGACGGCACATACCAACAACAACCATAAAACACAACATAGCACTCTTGGGTAGTTAACCTAAATAAATACAATTTTTTTTTAAAATGCAGAAGTCTATATACAACTTTTCATAAGAACTTAATTTGTAAAAGCCAAGTACTGGACTTAAACACCATTCAAGGGGTGAATACTTAAATGTATATTTGTGTCATAGAAGAATGTTCAGTAATAAAAAGGAATAAACTGCTCTTGTAGAAGTATGTTTCTCCCTTCAATTTTGTCAGTGTTTGCTTCACATATTTTAAGGCTTTGCTTTTCAGTGCACGGTTATTTTTCCAGGGTAACTAAAATCAGAAATGAAAATTTTTACTTCTATTTGACCTTAGTGAAGTGAAAAAGATTATGGACATACTTTGAATAAATAACAGAATCTAGACTAAATGAAACAATTTAAAAAATCATACAAACTGCCTAAATTGGCTCAAGATTGAACAGAAAATATTCACAGACTTTTAATAAATGATGCCGTTAAAGGAAAAACAATGAAAAAGCCCCCTCTCTCGACAAATTCCCGCAGCAAAAGATATCTTAAGCACAAGAGAATAAAGAGAAAATTACTAGGTTTCTTGTCAGAAACAGTGCAAGCTAGAAGATAATAGTAAATTTTAAAAAATACTGTCATCCTTGATTTTGATACCTAATAAAATGCCTTTAAAATATGAGAACAAAATAGTAACTTTTCTGGACATCTTAAAAATGGAAACAATTTATCGACTACAGACTTTCAGTACAAGAAATGTTACAGAAATCTTTGAGGCGGAAGGAAAATGGCATCAAATAGTTTAGAGCTATGAAAATGAAGAGCACTGGAAATAGCAACTACATGGGAAACTAGAAAATATTTTCCAGATTATTTAAATATCTTTAAAATTGTTGTTATTGATTGCCTTAGAGTCTAGCACAACTCATAGCAACCCTATGAATAAAAGACCTGAAGCCTTTCTGTAACTATTAACATTTATCAAAGTTC
>NW_006399762.1:4456260-4458407 GCF_000299155.1 Elephantulus edwardii
CAAACAGGTTCATCCTGGAGAGGGTGAAACCAGGCTGCTCCTTGGAGGCAAGGTTTCTGAAGCTCCATCTGACATACTTTGGGCACGTTGCAAGGAGAGACAAGTTCTTGGAATGGGACATCATGCTTGGGAGAGTGGAGGGACAGCACAAGAGAGGAAGACCCTTGATGAGACGAAATGATTCAGTGACTATGGTAATGGAGCACATGTGTCAGAGACAATAAGGTTGGCTCAGGATAGAGCAGGATTCAGAGCTGTTGTACATATAGGGCTACTATGATTCACAGGTGACTTGACTATACATAACAGTAACAACAAATAATATAATATCTACTGTAGCATTAGTTGTGGTCTCAGGAATTTATAATATCCAGGAGAGTTGATAGATAAAATGTGAGATGGGGCATTATGCAACAGTTAGAAATAATGGAGTCAAAGTGGACATAACAACATGAATAAACTTTCATGTATAGTTCTGAATGTAATAAAAGTTATGTTTCTAAGTGTGTGGGTTTATGTACACACACACACACACACACACACACACACACACACACACACACATTGTTGTTTGCCACTGAGTCAGAACTGACTCATAAGTGACCCTCTAGCTAGTTTTCAGAGGCATTAAATATGTATATAAATATATATTTATTGTTGTTTGTTGTTATGTGCTGTCAAGTTGCCTGAGATCCATAGCGACCCTATGTACAGTAGCTCTGAACCCTGCCCTGTCCTAAGCCAGTATCACTGATTGTAACACACCTAACCCCATTGTCCTAGTCTCTGTATCAATCCATCTCATCCAGGGTCTTCCTCTCCTACACTGTCCCTCCACATTACAAGCATGGTGTCCTTCTCCAAGGACTGATATCTTCTGGCCACATGCCCAAAGTATGTCAAATGGAGCTTCAAAATCCTAGCCTCCAAGGAGACACTTGATTTAACTCTGTACAATACAGACCTGTTTGTTTTCTTGGTGGCTCACGGTATGTTCAAGACTCTTCTCCAGCACCACAATTCAAAGATATCCATTCTTCTGTTATCTTTTGGCATTGCCCAGCTCTCTGATGCATAGCGAGTACTTGCGAAGACTATGGCCTGGATTAGGTGCACCTTAGTCTTTAGACTTACATCGTTGCTTCTCAGTACTCTAGAGATATTCCTGACAGCAGCTTTTCCCAGTACAATTTATCTGTTGATTTTCTGACTGCTGTTATGAAAAGTGTTGCTTGTGGAGCTGAGCAAGCTGCAATTGTTAACTACATCAAACTCCTCTCCATCTGTCATGGTGCTGCCAGTTGGCTCAGTGGTGAGAATCTTTTTCTCCTTGATGTTGAGCTTCAATTCATATTGAAGACTACATTCCTTGACATTCTGCAGCATGTGCTTCAGGTCCTCCTCAGTTTCAGTAAACAAGGTTGTGTCATCTGCATAACGTAGGTTCCTGATAAGTCTTCCTGCAATCTGATGTCACATTCCTCCTCATAAAGTACAGCTTTCAGAATGATCTGTTCTGCATATAGATAAAAGGTATGGTATATATATATATATATATATACACACACACACACACATAATATCAAGTTGTAACTTATAGAAAATAAAAGGAAGTATGCATGAAAACCAACTTTATACATTTGACAAGAACACATAGTTGTACTTTAAAATTAATAGAATATTTGTTTATGAGCAGAGATTTTTTTCTCATTGGTGTTGTATCAGAACTAATTAATTGCTGACCTCCAGAGGGTTTTCAGAAGTTGTAAATTATTCACTGTTGGTGGGAGTGTAAAATGGTGCAACCCCTGTGAAAAGCGGTATGGCGCTTTCTCAAAAAGTTGCAAATAGAGATACTATTTGACCCAGCAATTCCACTACTGGGAATATACCCCGAAGAGACCATAACTGACATCCAAGAAGATATATGCACACCCATATTTATTGCAACTTTGTTCACACAATAGCAAGGAGTTTGAAACAACCTAAGTGCCCATCAACAAACAAATGACTAGAGAGGCTGTGGTATATTCGCACAATGGAATACTATGCTGCACTGAAAAACAAGGAACTCATGCAATATTATTCAAAATGGTTGACTCTTGAGAACATTATGCTGAGTGAAATATCCCAGTCACAAAAGGACA
>NW_006399762.1:4461417-4464707 GCF_000299155.1 Elephantulus edwardii
GTTATTTAGTGGATACCACTACTGCTTACTAAATGCACATATCTATTATGCATAGTATACTTGATTTACTGAATTATATACGTGCTGCCAAAAGAATAAACATGTTTATCCTGGACAAAGTGAATCCAGAGTGTTCTTTGGAGGCAAGTATAGTGAAGCTTGCTCTCACATACTTTGGTAGCATCACTTGGAGAGGTTCTCCTTGGAAAGGGACATCATGGTTGGAAATGTGATAGGTTAGCGGAAGAGAGGAAGACTCCCAAAGAAATGCATTGACACAGTGACTATAATAATAGGCTCAAATGTGTCAGAGATGATGAGGATGTCATAATTTTGGACGGGGTTCAGATGCCTTGTTAATAGGTTTGTTATGACTCAAAAGCAACAGATTTGAGCAGAAGGTAGTATTTCTTACTTGAATAATATTCTGATGATCAGGTCACTGATTTGTTAAATCGTGAGTATTGTTCATGTGCAGGGTATGCTAAATGGTATGGGCACAAACATGAAACATAAAGTGTTTTCTGCCGATTAACACACTGAGGACTAAGGTTGGTGTAAAAGCAAACCCTGAATAATATTATAGGTGTTGTGAATATAATCTACATAAAACAGAGTATAGAAAAAAATGGAAAGATATCAGTTCCAACATAATAAGAGGAAAAATATGATGGTTAAGAAAAGCATCGTTGCTCCTCAGTGATTTGTAGGGGTCCCTTGCTGCAGATTTTCCCAGGGCAATGTGTCTCCTTATTTCCTGAGTGCTGGTGCCAAGGGTGTTGGATATGGATCCAAGAAGGATGAAGCTGTTGATGGTTTCAATCTACTCTCTACCCATTTTGTTTAAGCAATCAGCACCCGGTGGGCAGTCCTTTCTATTTATAAGTTAGTTGTTTGTGGAGTGGGGTGGGGTGGGGGGGTGGGATTAATCATAGGGTCTCACAATTTGATGAGTGGAGGGAGGGGTGGGTGAAGGAAATGGGAAAGATCCAGTGTGAAAAACAATACATATGTGAACTTTATAAGTAAACTAGCATAAAATAAAAATTTTATTAAAAAAAAAGCTGCAGAGAGCTGATTATATGAGAGTATAGTTTTGAAAGGAAAAGGGATGCTTTTGTTGGGTAGATAACAGTGGGGAAGCACACTGTGAAGAAGTGCAGCTTCTTGAACATTGAGTAACATAATGAGTTAGACGAGATGAAAGTGCCCAGTTAGATTTGAAACAAGAGTGTATATCATGGAAGGAGATGAGCTTGGGGACCAGGGGCTCCCAGGTTGCTGTAATCTTGACACTTGTTCTAATATTACTCCTTTCTCACTTGGCTCCTTTAGTTCCTTCTTTTTGTATTCTGAAGATTTATTTAAAAATTCTAACAGAGAAGTTTATGAAATTCTCTTTTACAATATGGAATATGTCATATAAAGATGTTCCCACTTGGTTGCATACTAAAAATGTCTTTGTTGAAATCTCCTTTAAGTTTTAGAGCCAGTGGGCAATGCATTAGATGGGTCTGACTCTGTGTGCCGTTATAATGCCTTCTAAAAATTCTCTGCCGTATAGTCCTGTCAGTTCCAACTCAAGTGACTACCAACTCAAGTGACCTTCCATTGGGTGTCTGAAACTATAGTAACTCCAGGAGATGGCCCATCTTTCTCAGGAGTGTCTGGTGGATTTGAACTGATAATTAGTAGCCCAATCCTACAGACACTGCCACCAGAGCTCTTACACACACAGCCCCTTCCACATACACAAGTCCCTGGATGGAAAAAAATAGTTAAATTTCTACTACCCGATGAAAGACAACAATTTGCCTCCACTCTGAAAGACAAGTAACCTGGTAACTTGCTTCTGAAAAGTCACCAAAATATCAAGCAAATCTAGTTTGAATGACACACGGGGCCACCAGAAGTCAGAATCACCTGGACTGCACCTAATAAAAACAACATATAATCTGTTGTTTTCTGCTCATTAAACTTAGAAATACAGCGATGTTTGCTCCATAGAAACAAAGGGAGGCCTTATTTTGTGTCTCTGGGACAAGTAAAAGAATTAGGGAGCTGTGGTTCTTACATCTGTTTGTGGTGAGGCATATCATGTGGGAGTCTCACATTAGGAGACGTACATAATAACTCCAGAGAATTAAAGAAGGGAACTGAAAATAGAATTTCTTGGTATGTGATTCTGTAAGTATATTGCTTATAACAGGCTACAGGCACAGGAGATAGAATGTCAGAATAATCTGTAATGGGAACTCCACACTTGTTTTTCTTCCCTTGAAAAAGTGCTACTTCTCTTAAAATAGCAGGATTTTAATGAAATAGTAGAGAGTAACCACTCAGATGGGAATCCGGGCTGGACTTTATGCTATATTCTTTTGTAGACAACATGCTCACTGGTACATAAAACACATTGTGCAGGGAAGGCTGGAAATGAATGTTTTCTTTTGAGTTGCCTTCTTGGAGACTGTTTTCTCTTTGAAAAGACACAGTAATGATTAATGTTGTTTTCTGATTGGCGTCCTGAGGTCAAAGAAACAAATGATAGCAAAATGATTCAATGTATTTAGAAATGTAACTTCATTTAAAGAGAATTTGTTCAAAGCTTACCGTAGCTATCAGTTGAAATACCAGTAGCACAAATGCACCAGGAAAAATTGACCGTTTTCGAAATGATGTACTCGTTCAACTTTTACTGGACAGAATAATCAAAATCTATTTCTGGTGACTTCCAGTACTTCTTCCCAGCTTCTCTGACTTCTGATGAGGTGGAGTCAGGGTAGTCTGACAGTAACAGGGAGCTAGTTGCACCGTGCATGCTGTGCTCCTATTCAATCATTTCCAGCTCAGGGATTCACCTGTAAACAGTAAGCTAACCTCCCTTCCCTCATTAAGTACACAGAACTGTATTGAGGCCAAATGGATTTTAAAACCACAGTATATTTTGTAATTAAAGTATAATTTAGAACTACTTTTAGACCTGTCAAATCTATTTATTTTTCACTCATTTTACTTTCCTGTCATTTTGGTCACCTTTTTTATAAGTTTTTATATTTCTCTTAGAAACTAATGAGAGAAGGGATCAAGGAGAGAAATTTGCATCAAGCTTATTACCTCTTTTTTCTCTTTACTGAATTTTTTTTTATTTAAATGAAACTTTACAGAGACTTTGGATTTCCATTCAGTCATTGTTGCACACTTTCCTCCCTGTTCACCTCCCCCATTTGCTTTTCTCTTTGAAAAGAAAAAAGAAATTGTTTCATTGTTATACAACGTCCGCAACGTCCGTT
>NW_006399762.1:4465290-4501736 GCF_000299155.1 Elephantulus edwardii
CAGTGTGATTGGCACAGGACAGAGCAGAGTTTAGGGCTGTTGTACATAGGGTCGCTATGAGTCGCAAGCGACTCACCGGCACATAACAACAAAAACGACAAACATTACTCTCCCTCATCTGTTTCAATACAGTGCATTCTTGATCCCCTCTCAGTTTCCCTCCAACTCTGATGTCAGACCCTCTTTATAACAACGGCATTATGCAATATTTGTCCTTTTGTGACTGAGATATTTCACTTAGCATAATGTCCTCCAGCGTCTCCCATTTTGTATAATATTTCATGAGTTCCTATTTTTTTCAACACAGTATAGTATTCCATTGTGTGAATATAACAAAGCTTCTCTAGCCATTCATTTGTTGATGGGCACTTGGGTTGTTTTCAGCTCTTTGCTATTGTGAACAAAGCTGCAATAAACAAGGTGTACATGTTTCTGCTGGTTTATTTAGGGTATATTCCCAGGAGTGGAATTGCTGGGTCAAATGATATTTCTATTTCCAACTTTTTGAGAAAGCGCCAATACTGCCTTCCATAGTGGTTGCACCATTTTACACTCCCACAAACAGTGAATAAGGGTACCAGTTTCTCCACAACCTTGCCAGCATTTGTTGTTTGCTGTTCTGTTAATTTTGCTATTCTTACTGGGGTGAGATGATATCTCATAGTTGTTTTGATTTGCATCTCACTTAGAGCTAGGGATTTTGAACATTTCTTCATGTGTTAGTTTGCCATCTGAATGTCTTCTTTGGTGAAGTGACTATTCATATCCTGTGCCAATTTTTCAATTGGGTTGTTTTCCTTTATCTTGTTGTGGTGCTTGAGTATTTAATACATTCTATCTCTAAGTCCCTTATCAGACATGTCATTACCAAAAAATTTTTCCCAGTCTTTGGCTTCTCTTTTTATCCTGTTGGAGAAATTTTTGGATGTACATAGAGATTTTGTTCTTAAAAGGTCCCATTCATCTATTTTATCTTCTGGTTGCAGGTTTTTCAGGGTGCTTGGAAGATTGTTTACATTGTGGATTAGGGCTTCTAGAGTTCTTCCAAGCTTTTCTCTAACGAAGTTAATAGTCCTTGGTTTTAGTCCTAGGTCCTTTATCCCCTTTGAGTTGTTTTTTGTGTATAGAGTGATGTGTGGATCTTGCTTGAGTTTTTACAGATAATTTTTCAATTTTGCCAACACCATTTGTTAGAAAGGCTGTTGTTTCCCCACTTAACTGATTTCATCTCCTTGTCAAAAATCAGTTGACCATAGGTGGATGGGCTGATTTCTGGATTCTCAATTCTATTCCATTGATCTATGTGTCTGTCATTGTACCAGCACCATGGTGTTTTAACCACCATGGCAGTGTAGTAGGATTTGAAATCAGAGAGTGAGATGCTTTTTACCTTGTTTCTCTTTTTAAGGAGTGCTTTGATTATTTGGGATCTCTTTCCATTACAAATGAAATTGGAGATTGCCTTTTCCATCTTGTTGAAGAATGGAATTGGTATTTGTATTTGGATTGCACTGAACGTGTAAATTGCCTTTGGTAGTATTGTCATTTTCAGAATATTGAGTCTTTCTATCCATGAGAAAGGGATATTCTTCCATTACTCCAGGTCTCTTCTTGTTTCTTGTAGTGATGTTTTGTAATTTTCTTTCAGTAAATCCTTTGTGATTCTGGTTAGATTTATTCCCAAGTATCTAATCTTGTGGTTAGCTATTGTGAAGGGTATTGCTTTTCTTAGCTTCAGTTCTATATTCTCTTTATCACTGTAGAGAAATCCAATTGATTTTTGTATGTGATCTTGTATCCTTCATTTCATTGAATTGGTCAACTATGTCCAGTAGTTTTCTTGTTGAGTCTTTAGCGTTTTCTAAGTATACTATCATATCATCTTCATACAGAGATAGTTTTACCTTCTCTTTGCCAATTTGGATATCTCTTATTTCCTTCTCTTGTCTTATTACTGTCACTAAGATTTCCAATACAATATTAAATAGGAACGGTGAGAGTGGGCATCCTTGCCTAGTTCCTGTTCTCAACAGGAACACCTTTAATCTCTCTCTATTGGGAACAATGTTGGCTCTCAGGTTGTGTATCTACTCCTTACTATGTTGAAATTCATTTCTAATCCTATGTTTTTGAGTGTTTTAATCAGGAAAGGGTGTTGGATTTTTGTCAAAGGCCTTTTTTTGCATCAATTGATAGGATTATGTGGTTCTTGTTCTTTGCTTTGTTAATATGATGAATTACACTGATTGTTTTTCTTATATTGAACCATCCTTACATACTTGTTAAGAATCCCACTTGGTGATAGTGAATTATTTTTTTACTTATTGTTGGATTCTATTGGCCAGTGTTTTATTCAGGGTTTTTGCATCTATGTTCATAAACTATATTGGCCTAGAGTTTCGTATTTTGGTGGTGTCTTTACCTGGCTTTAGTATCAAGGATATGCTTGTTTCAAAGAATGAGTCTTGGAAAATTCCATCTCTTTCTATTTTCTGGAATAGTTTATGTAAAATTGGTGACAGTTCTTCTCTGAATGTCTGAAAATATTCACTTGCAAAACCATCTGTCCCACGATTTTTTTTTTGGCTGGAAATTGTTTTATTACCTTTTCAATTTCTTTTTTTGTAATGAGTCTCTTCAATTGTTCCGTTTTGGTTTGTGTCAAGTTTAGGTAGGGTGTGAATTTGTCCATTTCCTCTAGGTTTTCATATTTGTTCGAGTATAGTTTTTCATAATATTCTAATGTTAGCCTTTTTATTTCAGTTGGTTCTGTTGTAATATTGCCCATTTTGTCTCTTATTGGGATTGTGTCTTTTTCTTCTTTTCTTTTGTTAGTTTTGCTAGTGGTATGTTGATTTTACGGACTTTTTAAAAGAACCAACTCCTAGTTTTGTTGATGGTTTCAATTGTTTTTTTGTTTTCTATTTCATTTCTTTCTGCTCTAATTTTTATAATTTCGGTTATTTTGGATCGTGTTGGGTTTTCTTCATGTTCTTTTTCAATTTATTGGATATATTGGACTAGAGCATCAATGTCATTTTTTCCTGCCTTTTGATGTGTTTGCTTATTGCTTTAAATTGATCTTTGATTACTGCTTTGGCTGTTTCCCAGAGGTCTTGGTAAGTGGTGCTTTCATTGTCATTTGTTTCAAGAAACTTTTTAATTTCAATATTTATCTCTTCTGGTGTCCACTCAATGTTCTAGGAAGGTGTTGTTCAGCTTCCAAGTATATGTTTTTTTCTCCTTTATCCTGTTGTTATTAATTTCTAATTATGTAGCATTGTGGTCTGAGAAGATGCTTTTCATTATTTCTATGTTTTTTAGTTTATTGACGCTTGAATTGTGGCCTAAAATGTGATCTGTTCTGGAGAATGTTCCATGCATATTGGAGAAGAAGGTGTAGTGTGCTTTTGGGGGGGTTCATTAGCCTATAAATATCTATGAGATTTAATTTTTTATTGTATCATTTAATTCTTCAGAATCTTTGTCCAGTTTCTTTCTGGTAGTTGTCTTTTCTTTAGAGTGGTGTATTGAAGTCTACAACTACTATAGTAGTTGTGTCTATTTTCTTTTTCAGTTTTGTTAATATTTGTTTTGTATATTGTGCAGGTCTTTCATTTGGTGCATAGATATTTATTATTGTTATGTTCTTTTGTTCTATTGACCCTTTAAGCATTATGTAGTGACCTTCTTTGTTCTTTGCGATGGTTTTTGCATTGAAATTTATTTTAACGTATATTAATATCACTACTCCTGCTTTTTTTCTGATTGCCAATTGCTTTGTGTATTTTTCCCACCTTTTTTTTATTCTTTCTTTATCTTCATTTTTCAGGTATGTCTCTTGTAGACAGTATATTGACGGATTTTGGGTTTTTTATCTAATCTGCTATTCTTTTTCTCCTCAGTGGTGCATTTAAGCAATTCACATTCAGGGTGATTACTGAGAGGCAAGATTTTATTGCTATATTTTGTTGAGTTCTTTTTTGGTGTTGTTGCTAGTTATTTTTGTCCATCCTATTTTCTGTAGCACCTTTGTAAAAAGGACATCTCTGGGTGTTTCCTGCAATGCTGGTCTTGTTTTTACTAATTCCCTTAGGTTCTATTTTTCTGGGACTATCCTGATCGCTCCTTCATATTTGATTCACAATTTTGCTGGGTACGGTATTCTTGGTTGACAACTGTGTTCTTTGAGTGTTTGATAAATGTCATTCTACTGTCTTCTTGCTCACATGATTTCTGCTGAGAAATTGGCTCTTAATCTTATCTGCTTTCCCTTATAGGTTACTCTTTGTTTCTCTCTTGCTGCTTTCAGAATTCTCTCCTTATCTTTGATTTTGGCAAATTTAGCTATGATATACTTGGTGTTTTTCTTTTATGGTCTATTATATATGGTCTTAGCTTAGCTTGTTGAATGAAGGATTGGCTCTCCACTTCCAAAATGACAGGTCTTTGAAAACCCTAAGTACAATAGAGCACACTTAAACTAGCACTTGGACTAGCAGATTGAGATTGAGATCTTAGAAATAGAAACACAAAGAAGAAAGCATAGTTGTAAGCAGACACTAGTGATTAGAACATTGAATGTGAGAAATGTGAATGTAGGAAAATTGGACATTGTTAAAAAGGAAATGGAACACATAAATATTGACATATTAGGTATTGGTGAAATGAGATGGCTTGGCATGGGGCATTTTGAATCAGATGATAATAGGATCTACTATGCTGAGGATGAAAAGGTGAGTAAAAATGGGGTTAGTTTCATAATTTAAACAAGTCATTTCTAGATCCATCCTGAAATACAATGTGGTGAGCAACAGGATAATATCCATACACATACAAGGAAGTCTAGTGAATACCACTATCATTCAAATAAATGCATCAACAACTAGAGCCAAAGAGGAGGAAATGGAAAATTTATACCACCTTTTTCAATAAGAAATTGATCACACATGCAATCAAAATGCATTGATAATAATGTGTGACTGGAATGCAAAAGTTGGGAACAGGGAAGAAAGATCAGTAGCTGGAAAACATGGACTTGGTGAGATAAATGAGGCTGGAGATAGAATGATGGAATTCTGCACATTCAATGATTTATTCATTGCAAATACCTTTTATAAGAAACATAAACACAGGCTATTCACATGTATTTCACTTGATGGTATGCATAGGAATCAAATTGACTACATTTTTGGAAAGAGTCACTGGAGAAGCTCAATATCAGTAGTAGAAACCAGGCTGGATGCTGATTGTGGGACAGACCACCAACTACTCATATGCAAGTTTAAGCTGAAGTTGAGGAAAATGAAATCAAATCCATGGAAACCAAAATTTGACCTTAAGTCTGTCCCACTCAAATTTCAAAACCATCTCAGGAATAGGTTTAAGGCCTTGAACATCAATGAGCATAGACCAAATGAACTCTGGGAGGATATCAAGAAAATCATCCATGAAGAATGCAAAAGATCATTGCAAAGGCTGAGAAAAGAAGAAAAAACAGAAATGGATGTCAGATGAGACTCTGAATATTGCGTTAGAGCACCGAGAAGCCAAAGCTAAAGGAAGAAACCCAGAAAACCAAAGATCTGAACAGAAAATTACAAAAGGCAGCTCAGGACGACAAAGCAAGATACTATGATAAAATGTGCAGAGAGCTGGAGTCAGAAAATAAAAAAGGCTGAACTCGCTTAGCTAAGCTGAAGAAGCTGTAAAACAAATTCAAGCCGCGGGTGGCAATATTTAAGGATACTTTGGGTAGAATGTTAAATAATCCAGGAAGCATTAAAAGAAGATGGAAGGAGTACACAGAGTCACTGTATTGGAAGGAATTGGCTGACATAGAAGAATTTCATGAAATAACCATATGAACAAGAGCCTGTGTGATGATGAAGGAGGAAGTTCAAGTTGCTCTGAAAGAGTTGGCAAAAAACAAGGCTCCAGGAGTTGATGGCATACCAATTAACATATTTCAACAAACAGACGTTGCCATGGATGTGATCACTAAGTTGTGCCAAGAAATTTGGAGGACAGCCGACTGACTGGAAGAGATCGATATTCCCATTCCAAAGAAAGGTGATAAAACAGAGTGTGGAAATTATTTAATAATATCATTAATATCACATGCAAGCAAGATTCCGCTGAAAATTATCCAAAACCAATTGGAGCAATATGTCAACAGAGAACTGCCAAATGTGCAGGCTGGATTTAGAAGAGGTTGTGGTACTAAGAATATTATAGCTAATGATGGATCTTGGCAGAAAGCAAAGAATACCAGAAGAATGTCTATCTGTGCTTCATTGACTATGCAAAGGCTTTTGACTGTGTAGATCACAAGAAGCTATGGCTGACTCTGAGAAGAATGGGAATCCCAGAACATTTGATCGTGCTTATGTGAAACCTATACTTGGACCAAGAGGCAGTTAGAACAGAGCAGGGAGACAATGGATGGTTCAAAATCAAGAAAGGGGTCCGTCAGGGATGTATTTTGTCTCCATACTTTTTTAATCTGTATGCAGAACAGATCATCCGAGATGCTGGGCTGTACGAGGAGGAATGCGGCATCAGTACTGGTGGAAGAGTCATCAACAACCTGTGTTATGCAGATGACAGAACCCTGATTGTTGAAACTGAGGAGGACCTGAAGTGCTTGCTGCAGAAGATCAAGGATTGAAGTCTTCAGTATGAATTGAAGCTCCACATCAAGAAAATGAACATTCTCTCCACTAGGCCAATTGGCAGCATCAGTACGGTTGGTGAACAGATTGAGATAGCTAACAGTTTTAGTTTACTTGGCTCCACAGTCAACACTCTTGGTAAAAGCAGACAGGAAATCAAGAGATGAATTGCACTGGGAAACTCAGCTGTGAGGGACCTCTCAAGAGTGTTGAAGAGCAATGACATCAGGGTGGAGACTAAGGTGCACCTGATTTGGGCTATATAGTCTTTGCCATTACATGCTATGCATTGAAGAATTGGACAGAGACTAGGGATGATAGGAAGAGAATTGATGCCTTTGAGCTGTGGTGCTGGAAAAGAGTGTTGAATATACCACAGACTGCTGCTAGGAGAACGAACAGGTTTGTCCTGGAGAGGGTGAAGCCAGAATGCTCCTTGGAGTCAAGTATTCTGAAGCTTCATCTGACATACTTTGTGCATGTTGCAAGGAGGGACTGGTCCTTGGAGAGGGACATCATGTTGGGAGACTGGAGGGGCAGCGCAGGAGAGGAATACCCTTGATGAGATGGATTGATTCTGTGATTGCGGTGGTGGGAGTGAGTGTGTGGTGGGAATGAGTGTGTTGGAGACAGTGAGATTGGCACAGGATATAACAGCGGTTAGGGCTCTTGTACAGAGGGTCAGTATGAGTCGCAAGCGACTCAATGGCACATAACAACAACAACAGCAACAACAACAACATCCTTCATTATGCCTGGGAAGTTTTCTGCTAGTATTCTTCCACACTTTTTTTGGTGTCTTTACTTGCTTTTTCCTACTGTGGGATTCTGATGATACTCATTATTTTTCTTGATGGTGTCCCACATTATTTTTAGGTTTTCTTTTTCCTTCCTTCTTGATTCTGCTTTTTGCTCTAGCAGATCATTGGTAACAATTCAATCTTCTATTTCCTGGTTATATGTTTCATCACTTCAACTCTGTTCATGTGTTCCTCAATTATGTTGACAGAATATGAAACATTGGATCTCATATTTTTTATTGTGGTTTCTTATTTTCCCAGTGTCTCTAATGCATCATTTGTTTTACCTGCATTGTTTTGGATTGTTTCTTAAGATCCTCCTTCCCCTCCCCCCTGCACTATCCTTTATTCTTTGTGTTTCACCAATTGAAAATATTTAGTGATTGTTCTTTTAAATTCTCTCTCAGAAAGTTCCATCAGACTTTCTGGCTTTAGGAAATTCATTAATACTGTGTCATTTTTTTGGTGATGATTATTTGCTTTAGACAAGGAAGTGAGGTAGTTTTCATCTTTCCTGGTCTTGATCTGATGTCATTGCTCCAGAAGATGATTGGGCAGAAATGCGTTCGAATGTATGAAGGATAGGCGTACACACAGACACACGTGGGAGCTGGGTGAGGACTGGCATACAGACCGACACTGGTGGATGGATCCGTGTGGGAGGGACCTGAATGAAAAAAAAAAAACAAACAAACCAGAAAGCCTTTGCTTTCCTTTCTAGAACTGGGGCTGTCACCCCAGTAGAGCTCCAGCTGTCTAATTTCCTCCTGCTTTAGATGAAGGGATGTCAGAATTTTCCGGCAATCACTAGTGATCCTCACTCCAAGATCCTCACTCAAATTCCTGTTGTCCTACTTGCTCCTGATTGCCGGGTCCGCCATGACTCGCTGCTCCCTGCCTAGGTAGCCTATCACTTCTACACATTAATTACTTTGTTGTTATGTTATGTCAAGTTGCCTGCGACCTATAATAATCTTGTGTACTCAACCAGTCTCACTAATTCTGACAAACCAATCCTCCATTGCTCCAGTTACTGTATCAATCTATCTGATCTGGGATTTTCCTCTCTTGCACCTTCCCTCCACCCTTCCAAGCATGATGTTCTTCTCCAAGGACTGATATCTTCTGGTCACGTGCCCAAAGTATGTGATATGGAGCTTCAAAATCCTAGCCTTCAGGGAGAGATTTGGTTTCACCTTCTCCAAGAAAGATCTACTTGTTTTCTTGGCAGTCCATTGGATGTTCAAGACTCTTCTCCAGCACCACAACTTGACGGCATAGATTCTTCTGTCATCCTTAATCATTGTACAGATCTCTGAAACATAACAATAATTGTGAAGACCATGGTCTGGATTAGGCATGCAGTAGTCTCTAGAACAATATCACTGCTTTTCAGCACTGTGGAGAGGTCCCTGACAGCAGATTTTCCCTGTGTCATTAGTCTTTTGATATCCTTTTTTGAATTAAAGATTGGGGAAAGGTAAATTGCTTATTTTTACAATGATTTTATATATCACAGTTTTATTTATATATTATATATTTATTTGATCCTTTGCTTTACTCTCCTTATTATCATAATATTAAATAACAAAATTTCAGTGATTTGCCAAGTGACTCAAGTCTAAGTTTTGTAACACGATGCAACTTTGAGAGTCAATGTCCACCTAATTCTACTCTCATTATTCTGCTTAGTGTTTTAGTGACTTTTAAAAAATTCAATACTCAACAGATATTCTATTCTGCTCATGCAAATACCCCAGTTATTTCTCTGTAGTAGACTTAAAGAAGTCTTACAAAATATGTCAGAGTCTCAACTCCTGAAATCCAGTAATGTCACCTTACTGGGACAGGAAGAAGATTTTGCAAATGTGATCAAGAGTTGAGATTTTCCGACAAGGAAACAAAATCTATCAAATGGGGAGAAAACAACCTCTTCAACAAATGGTGTTGGCAAAACTGGACTACTACCTGCAGAAAGCTTGAACAGGATGCACACCTCTCACCATACACAAAAATCAGCTCAAGGTGAGACCTGAATGTAAAGCACAAAATCATAAAGATTATAAGAGACAAAGTAGGATCAAGTTTAGAAGGCCTATCTCGATATATAAAAAGGCTGACAAATACAGCCAGAAATATGCAACCAGGAGAGGATAAAACTGGTGAATGAGACCTTCTAAGGATTAAATCCCTGTGTGCATCAAAAACATTTTCCAACAGAGTGAAAAGAAAACCTACTGACTGGGAAAAAAACATTTGACAATACCATTTCAGACAAGAACTTCTTATCAAAAATTTACAGAATAGACCTGGGCTTCCACAAGAAAAAATCTGATAACAAAATTATGAAATGGGCGGAAGACATGGAAAGACTTTTCACAGAGGAAGGTATTTGGTTGGCTAAGAGACACGTGAAGAAATTTTCAAAATTACTGGCGATAAGAGAGATGCAAATAAAAGATACCATCTCACTCCAGTAGCAGTAACAAAGTTTAATTCAACAGCAAGTAATAAATGTTGGAAAGAATATGGAGAAATAAGAACTCTCATACACTGTTGGTGGAATTTTAATCTGTACAACCCTGTGGAAAGCAGTTTGGTGTTTCCTCAAAAAGCTGGACGTAGAAAGTTCGTATGACCCAGCTAACCCACTGCTTGGAAAATACCCTGAGAAAATGAGAACTGAGAAACAAAAGGAGATTTGTATACCAATGTTCAAAGCAGTGTTATTCACCATCACAAAACCATGAAAACAGTTCAACTATCCAACCACAATTGAATGGATTTAGAAATTGTGGTACATTCACATGATGGAATACTATGCAGAATGCGGAAGCAATGATTTTGAAAATCACTACATAACTTGGGAGGGACTGGGGAGTATTGTACTAAGTGAACTAACTCAGTCCCATAAGGACAAATACTGTATAAGATCATTACTGTAGAAATAGAATGATAACTAGTGACACATGTATGAGGATCTAAAACAGGGAGTATAGGAGCAGAGGGGTGAGTATGCACAGCGGGATATTCATAGGGTCATGCAGTTTGATGAGTAGAGGGAAGGGAGGGTATAGGAAATGGAATGATTTAATGTGAAAAACAATGTATAGAAACTTTGTAAGCAAACCAGTATAAAAAGAAACATTTTATTCAAGAAAAAATATTGAGATTTCAATTAATCTTGGTTATTCTAAATGCAAGCACAAGGATGCTTCCATGTGGAGGGAGAATAGGAAAGTTTGACCACAGAAGAAAATGCAGGAACAGAGATTGGAGTGATGCAGCTGCAGGGGAAGAAGTGTTGGCAGTCAGGAGAGTCTGGAAGAGGCGACCAATGGGCTTGTTTCTGGAGCTACCAGAGGGAGAGCAGCCTTGCCCACACTGAAGCTGATTTTGTACTTCACACCTTTGGAAATGTGGGAGAACACTTTTTTTAAAAAAAAAAACTCTCAAATTTGTAGTGAGCCCCCCCCTATGGTTGCTGTGAATTGCACTTCACTGGAGGATACAAAACAACAGCCACCACCTCACTGAAATCAGTTTGGAGAATTTTACTCAAAGGTTTGGAGATGGAGGGTTCCATACCTTCCCTCTTCCTAGTCACCTGGACTGTGACTTGTGAACAGAAGGAAAAATAAAATAAAATAAAATAAAATATGAGGACAACAAAAGTTATTTTATTCCAGTAAGAAACTGTCAGTTATCTTTTGCTGCCGGGATTCTATCAAGCTGTGTAGTTCCTGGTTTATTTATTTATTTTTTCTGATATTGATTCTTCCACCCTTACTTCAAACCTATAAACGTAGGATAAATTATTACTTAAAGTATTTAGAGTTATTTCCTGTTGCTTTCACTCAAGGAATTCTATTTAGTCAAATAGAAACACTATTCTTTATTTTCTCATTTTGATGAGGTATTGTCTAAGGGTTATTCTTGGTTTAACTTTTAAGATTAAAATTGATTGTCTAGCTGTTGGTACCAAGTTGCTTTCACCAGGCAGGTGAGACACCCTAGGGTAATAATTTTATGTATAAGTACGTAAAGACCTTTGAACTAAGAGTTCTTAATAAAGAAAATTTCCTTTATGGTGTAAGAAATATAAGTAGGGATTTTTATATTTAAAATAGCAGAAAGAGACTTTATTTAAAAAAGAATGCCAGGAATAGAAAAAATCTGAAAGGTAGAATATATATACAAAATTATAGATTTAATTTCTATTTATCAGTTTTAAATAGAATATCACTTTAGCCTTGAGGATAAGCTTGAAAAGGTGTACCCAAATCACATACTCATCACTTTGAGTGATGAGGTTGCAAATTATTTCCTTCCTTCCTTCCTTCGTTCCTTCCTTCGTTCCTTCCTTCCTTCCTTCCTTCCTTCCTTCCTTCCTTCCTTCTTCCCTTCTCTCTCTCTTTCTTTCTTCCTTCTCTCTCATCTCTCTCTTCCTATCTTTCTCTTTACCTTCTATCCATCTTATTCTTCCCTTCTCTTAGGATAGTTTGAGTAAAAGCTTATAGAGCAAATTGATTTTCTATTCAACCATTTATATGTATTTTATGACATTCATTTAAACCTTATTCTTCTCACTTCTTCCCTTTGATTCTGATTTCCATTAATCCTTCTATCCTATCCCTTCCTAACTTCCGAGCTTTATCCCTCTGTAAATTCATCAATTTTGATCTTTGCAATTGATTATTCTAAGGAATAAGTACATTTCTTGTGTTACTGTTTATCCTAGAGGACTGTCTTTTTTCTGGCTAAAAATTGAGCTCAATGGTGAGGGTTGGTTCAGATTTGACAAGTAACTAAAGGAAATAATCTCAAGGAATTCATCAATCTCCAGGTGACCAATAAGTATAGCCATTGTTATATTTTAAAAATTTTGCTCCACATTTTCTCCCACTCTGTTCAGGACCTTCTACTGTGGTCTTTGGTAATGTTCAGTAGTAGTAGACACACACCATCTAATTCTTCTATTCTCAAGGTCATGGAGGTTGAGATTTATATGAACCGTTAGTCTTTTGGGCTAATATTTTTATGCATCTTTCTTTTTCTTCCCTCTTTTTTTATTCAAGACAAAGAAAGAATAATAGTTGTAAGTTATATGACTGCTTGTAAGTTCTTAAAATTTGTCTCCTAGTATTCACCAAAGTAGGCTATAGAAGGTGTTTGTGGACTTTATTTTGCCAATTGAATTTGATATCTCCAAAGAGTATGGTCTTGAGATCACAGAATCAGCAACTCACTCCCTCAGAACTTTTGATTATAATTAAGAAGTTTCTGGACTCTGCTATATGCATGGATATATTTATAGTGTCTTTTAATGTACTTCCATCTATTCAACTTGCCATGGATTCCTTTCATGTAATGAATATTGTGCTGATCATTTTATTATTATAAATTGCCCTTTCCCTTATCCAACTTAATATGTGTCTATTATTTATTCATCAACTTTTCCCCTCTCCAATACTTTGTAACTCTTACAGAAGTTTTCTGTCTGTAATTTCTCCATGTTATTGCTGTAAAATGAAGTGAGTCTCCTGTGACTCATAGCGATTTTACGGACAAGAGCTCTGAAGCCAGCTCTAATCTGAGCCAACTTTATTTTCTCTGAGACACAAACCCCCATTAGCCCAGTCACTGAGTCAATCCATCTCAACAAGAGTCTTCCTTTCTTGCGCTGTCCCTCCACCCTCCCAGGGATGATATTCCTCTCCATGTCTCTCCTTGCAACATGCTCAAAGTTTGTCAAACGGAGCTTCAGCAGCCTTGCCTCCAGTGATCAGTCTGGTTTCACCCTCTTTAGGATAAACTTGTTTGTTCTGCAAGTAGCTAATAGTATATTCAGTAGTCTACTCCAGCACCACAGTTCAAAGGCATCAACTATCTTTCTACCTTCTGTAGTTATTGCCCTGTTTTCTGATGCATAGCAAGTAATTGCAAAGACCGTGGTCTGGATTAGATGTACCTTAGTTTTCAGACTGACATCATTGCTCTTCAGTGCTCTGGAGATGTCCTAAACAGCAGATTTTCTCAGTGCAATTCGTCTTTTGATTTTCTGGCTACTGTTACCAAAAGTGTTGATTGTGGAGCCAAGTAAACTGAAGCTGTTAGATTTGTAGTCTTCTTGATATTGAGACTCAAACATATTGAAGGCTGCAGTCCTTGACCTTCTGTAGCAAGCACCTCAGGTCCTCCTCGGTTTTAGTAAGGAAGGTTGTACCATCTGCATAAAGTAGATGTTGAGGCCTCTTCATCCAATCCTGATGCCACATTCCTCCTCATAGAGTGCAACCTCCCAGATGATCTATTCTGCTTATGGATTACATTGTTGCTGGGATTGTACAACTGTACATCCCCTCTGGAAGGCAGTTTAATGTTTCCTCAAAAAGCTGGACATAGAAATTCCATATAACCCAGCTATTCTATTGTTGTTGTTGTTGTTATGTGCTGTCGAGTCGCTTGTGACTCATAGCGACCCTATGCTCTTTGGAGGCAAGAATGATGAGATTTCACCTCACATCCTTTGGGAATGTCACAAGGAGTGGCTATTCCTTGGAGAGGGACTTGATGCTAGTAAGGATGGAGGGTCAGTGAAGGAGAGGAAGACCCTCAACCAGATGATTGACATGGTGACTGCCACAATGGGCTCTGAAGTGTTAGAATGTGTATGGATGACAGAGGATAGAACAAGGTTCAGATCTTTTCTTCATTGGGTTATTATTGAGTTGTACTTGATTCGAAGGGACCTAATAACAACAACAACAACAACAACAACAACTTCCAGTATCGCATTCACTTGTTGCAAATTTCAGTTGACTGTTGATTGTTGGAGCCAAGTAAATCAAGTCCACAGGAACCCAAATTTGACCTTTATTCTATCTCACCTGAACTTCAAAACCATCTCAGGAACAAGAATCAAGTCTTGGACATTAATGAGCAAAGACTGGATGAACTGTAGGACGATATCAAGAATATCATCCAGGAAGAATGTAAAGGTCATCATAAAGACAGAGGAGGAAGAAAAGACCAAGATAGATGTCAGAAAAAACTCTATGTATTGCACTGGAGTGCTGAGAAGGCAAAGCAAAGGGAAGAAATAAAGATATTAAGGAGCTGAACAGATGATTCCAGAGGGCATCATGGGAAGACAAAATAAACTATTACAATTAAATTTCCAAGGAGCTGGAGTCAGAAAATCAAAAGGGCTGAACTTGCTCAGCATTTATTAAGCTGAAGGTACTGAAGAACAAACCTTGAATTGCAATACTTTAAGGATGCTTTGGGCAGAATATTAAATGATCCAGGAAGCATTAAAAGAAGATGAAAAAGCATACAGAGTCATTGTACCAAAAAGAAATTGGAGGACACAGAAGAGAATTTTATGAAACAATGTATGAGTAAGAGTATCTGGTGATGAAGGAAGAGGTACAAGCTGCTTTAAAAGAACTGGCAAAAAACAAGGTCCCAGGAATTGATAGTATACTGATTGACATATTTCACCAAACAGATGTTGCTCTGGATGTGCTCACCAAATTGTGCCAAGAAATTTGGAGGAAAACCACTTAACTGACTGAAAGAGATCTATATTTGGTCCTATTTCAAAGAAAGGTGACCCAACTGAGGGTGGAAACTACAGAACAGTGTCATTGATTTCACATGCAAGCAAGATTCTGCTGAAGATTATCCAAAAACATCTGGAACAGCATATCAACAGAGAACTGCCTGAAGTACAGGCTGGATTCAAAAGAAGCTGTGACACTAGGGATATTATAGCTAGTGTCAGGTAGATCTTGGCTGAAAACAGAGTACCAGAGGAATGTCTATCTGTGTTTCACTGACTATGCAAAAATATTTGACTGTGTGGATCACAACCAATTGTGGCTGACTCTGAGAATGGGAATCCCGGAACACTTGATTGTTCTTATGAAAACCTATACTTGAACCAGAAGGCAGTCATCAGAACAGAGCAAGAAAACACTGCATGGTTCAAAATTGGGAAGGGTGTGTGTCAAGGATGGCTCCTATCCCCATATCTTTTCAATCTGTATGTGGAACAGATTATCCAGAAGGCTGGTCTTTTATGAGGAGAAGTGTGGCATCTGGATTGCAGGTAAACTCATTAGCAATCTGTGTTATAAAACTGTAATATTAAATAATATTTAATGCTTCCTGGATCATTTAATATGAAGTCTCTGTTTCTGAAACTGAGGAGGACCTGAAGCACTTGCTGCAGAAGGTCAAGGACTGCAGCCTTCAATACGGCTTGAAGCACAACATCAAGAAAGCAAAGATCCCCACCACTGGGCCAATTGGCAGCAGCATCATGATAGATGGTGAAGAGAATGAGATTGTCGACAGCTTCAGTTTGCTTGGCTCTACAATCAACACTCTTGGTACCAGCAGCCAGGAAATTAAAAGACAAATTGCACTGGAAAGTTGGCTCTAAGAAACCTCTCCAAAATACTGAAGAGCAATGATGTCAGTCTTAAGACTAAGGTGTGCCGGATACAGGCCATGGTCTTTGTAATTACTTGCTACACATCAGAAAGCTGGACAATGACTAGGGATGACAGAAGGAGAGTTGATGTCTATGAGCTTTGGTGCTGAAGAAGAGTATTAATATACCATGGACTGCTAGGAGAACAAACAAATTCATCCTGGAGAGAGTGAAGCCAGGCTGCTCCTTGGAGGTAAGGATTTTGAAGCTTCGTCTGACATACTTTGGGCTGGATCAGTCCTTGGAGAGGGATCTCATGCTTGAGAAAGTGGAGGGACAGCACAGGAGAGGAAGACCCTTGATGAGATGGATTGATTCAGTCACTGGGGTAATTGGGATAGACCTCTTGGAGACAAAAATATTCGCAAGGGATAGAGCAAGGTTTAGGGTTGTTTGTATGTAGGACCGCTATGAGTCACAGGAGACTCAGCAACAAAAACAGCAAATAATAATGTTTTGGATCAAAGCCCTCTGTGAAACTTGGATTTATTTCTTCAGTATTACTGGTTCTTGATCATGTTCATCTTCCTGCAATGATTGAACATTTATTGACTCATTTTGGTACAGTGCTTGTATGTATTTCCTCCACCTTCTTTTAATATTTCTTGTGTCATTCAGTGTTCTATCTGTAGAATCCTTTTGCAGCTTGAGGGTTGCTTTCTTTTTTTCTCTTTCCAGGTTTTTTTTTTCTTTAAGCTTGAAAAATGTTGAACATGTTCTTCTCTCTTGGTTTTTTTTTTTTTACCTCTAGGTATTTGTACATTTTATTATAACACTTTGTCTTCTGGAGGTACACTTTGAAATCTGTTCTGCTTTTATGCTTTAGTTCTTTTTCTTTAAGCAAAATGATAAGAAGAAAATTTTTTTTAGAATTGTAAAGTATTGATCATCTGCTTATATAATCTACAAAAGAACTTCTTATTTATGTAACTCCTTAACGTTTCCTTTTATATATAAAAAAAGTCTCATACTCATTGTTGTGAAGTCAGAACTGACCTTCATAGCTGACCCTCCACCAGGGTTTGTTTTTTGTGAACTATGCCCCCAGCAAACAAAAAAAAAAAAGACAGCCTTTTATTTTAGAAATCTCACTGCTAAATCAAGTAGAAGTAGGTAACAAACTATCTCATTTTCTTCAAGATAGAACAAACTCACAGCTGACTTTTCAGCAGATTTTCAGAGGCAGGTAAATCACATGGTAGGAAATTGCCCATCTTTCTCACTGGGAGTAGCTGGTGGGTTGAAACCTACAGAGAGGACCTACCTTTGGTTTAGCAGCACAACTCACTACAAGGCAATTCTTTGTTTTCGCCTAGATCTGCACATCATCCATCCTTGGTAAGCCTACCATAGGTCTTCTAGAGAACAGTGTGGGTTCTACTGCTGTATCTGCATGTGTACTTTCAGATAACACTAAGGAAAAAGAATAATGGAAAAATAACATATACTAAACTGAAAAGGCTGTTGCTTTCCTCTGTCTTATACTTCTTTATTGTCTTTGCAAGACAGGTTTTGCAGATGAGTGGTTAGAAGCTAAGATGTGTGATTTGGAACACAGAAAAAGACCACTTACCCTTAGTTTTTGTACTTCTCATTTTTCTATTATTCTTTTTCCTTAGTGTTATTTGAAAGTACACATGCATTTCAGGCTGTCAGGAACTGATTTACAAGATTATTCCCTTTCCTGAGTGTAGTGTTTTCCTGGGGCAAGATACAGAAGGGTACATTTTATTAGATAAGAGGAAGAAAATGGGGGAGTACTCATAAGCTTTGAGGGCAGTGCCTAGGAAAATTATGTCCAGGTAGGAAACTATAATTAGTGCTATGGTGCCCAAAGGGCCACATAGGGACAAGGAATATGGCAAATTAATGGCAAGGATGAGTAGTTTTTGCTTCTTAAAACTGGTGAGATTTACCAATTCCAGGAGTGGCAATTCCTTAGAAGCAAAACTCTTCAATACTAATGTTGACAAAAGCTGAACTTTTTCTTTGGAAATAATCTCAAGTTTACACGGGAATAATAGGTACTTTAGTAAATTAGTGAAGGCTTCAGTGGTAGGAGGTGTGGAGGCATCAGATAAATTCCTCTTTGACATGAGGTAGATGGGTGAGTGGGTTGTTCCAGCAGAGCCATTATAAGACCCAGGAGGTGTGGGAACTGATTTCTTCTCCTCAGAGCTTCTCCTCTCCCTCCTACTAAACTTTATCTCTTTGTTTTCTATAGTCATTTCTCCTTCTTTTCTTTTCCTACTTTCACCCATTTCTTTCCGTATCTTCACCAACAGTCCTCTTCTTATGCCTCTCATGTGTATTTAAATTAAAGCTCAATTTTTGTGAGTCTGCTCCCCAAACTGCATAAAAGAAAAATTCCCTTTATATTTGATAAATAAGAGTTTTCATATGTAAAATGAGACATTGTGTAGAATTTCTAATGTAATACTTCTAATTAAATACTATCACTGTGCCATCGTCACTGCTGCCCAGTACAACCTGACTCATAATTGACCTTGGGTTTCTGAGGATATAAATCATACAGAGACTGCTCGCCTCTCTCCAGTAGAGCTGCTGACTGATTTGAACTGCTGGGAGATGTGCAGTTTTTAGATTATTACCTTAGTTCACCAAGGACTATGCCATTAGGCTTCCCTAGAATTGAATAACGGCATAATAATCACTATTTAACTTTTCCCCCTATATTTTAATTTTCATTCATATAGTGCTAAATTTTTCATTCATTAAAAACCTATCCTTGTTTGGAAGAGACCTAAAAGAAACATACCACATATTATAAAAGTTGTAGCTGTAGCACAAAATCAGAAATAGACAGATATAAACGCAATGACAGTAAGAAATAATTTGTAATGTTACAGTTAGGTACTATCAAGTTGGTTCCAACACACAATGACTCTATTTATAAGGACAAAACACTTCCTAATCCTGAGAATCTTCACAATTCCATCTGTGTTTAAACCCCTTATTCTATATACTGTGTCAATTTATGTCATTGAGAATCTTCCTCTCAAAATGCACTGATTAGATTTATAAGAATAGATCTAAATGCTCTGGGGGCTTCATGATGAAAGCTATTGACAGTTGACTGGTTCATGTGAGTGGTTTGAATTCACCATCAGAAAAAGATGTGACAGCTTCCAAAAAATTTACGGCTTTGAAAACCTTTTGGTGAGGTCCACTCTGTTCCATAGTACCAAAATGAATAGGAATTGGCTTGGACACAAATCTTTTGGGAAGACTAAATCTAACACAAAATGTGGATGACTTCTAAAAAGATAATGATAAGTCTTTGGACAAGAGTCAAGGAGACTCAAGAACCCTCAAATAAATGGAGATTCATATTGCATTTGTAATAAGGAAAACATCATAGTTCACAATTTTAAGGTTGGAAGTTGGTTAAATAATCTTTCCACAGATCATTTAAAAAATAGAACTGTACTTTTTCCATAAAAAATATGTAAAATTACAGTATAACTTTATAAAACCAAAATGTAACAACTACTATCTTAAAGTTTTGTGGATGAATAATTTTGTTTTGTACAAAATTCCTGGAGATTTAATCCTGCAGAGATTCAAACAAAATACTTTCACAGATAACCTAGGAGGAAGTAAATATGACATGCCCTGGGACCTGTGTTAAATGACTTGTTGATGATGATGATGACGACAGTGATGTTAAATTGCAATTCTCATCAGATTGACCTTTAGAATCAGTACAATTCTACTTCCAATCTCAACAGGAACTCTAAAGCATCTGTGGTATAGCAAGACACTTCTAAAGAATCAAGAAGGTTATTTTCCCTATCAGATACCAAGTCCTATATAAAAGTATATTCATTAAGATGATGTTGTACAGTAAGATTAGACAAAGACCAATAAGCACAGAGGAAATGGCAAATGGAATATAGAGGCCACAAACACCTATGGAAATCTGATGTATGAAAGTGTCATCAAGTTGGTTCCAACCACAGTGTATCACAGAATGAAACCCTACCTGTTTCTGTGTCTTCCCCACCTCTATTGTGCTTACACCAATTGTGAGTATCAAGTCACTTTTGCTGACCATACATTTTTCAAGGCATGACTGATCTTTCCTGAAAACATATCCAAAGTATGCATGACAAAGTCTCGACATCCTCACTTCTGAGGCAGGTTTTTTGGTTCTTTTGGCTTTTGCATCACAGTCTCTGAGTCTCTGGATTTGTAAAAGGAACAGTACAACCTGGGGAAGGGCAAGTCTGACCTCCATCAATCCCACAAAGGAGAACTGTCCCCATCAATAACATCCAGTATATAAAATCAATTTCTCAATTTTATAGACAAAGTTCTCGAAGCTACTGCGCCTACTTCTATTAATTCATTGCAAGCTGATGCATAGACTTCATTTTACAAACAGTTGTGTGGTTCATCAAGGAAATAAGTAGGAGGGTGGAGGAGGCGAAATATATAGTTCAAAGTTTATAGACAACTTCACTGCCAATAAATGAAAGTCCAAGTTCAGCCCAAAAACCCAAACACAAGAAGTAACTTGTTGATATCCAAATTTGCAAAGAAGTAGTAAAACTGTCACTATATGCAGATGACATGATATTATAGACAACCCCAATGATTTAACAAAAACCTGCTAGATATACTACACCAAAGTAGTAAAGTGTAGGATAGAAGATCAATATTAAAAAACCAATGGGATTTCTCCACAGAAACAAAGATAACACAGAAAAGGAGGCTATGAAACCATTCTAATTTAAAATAGCCAGTCATTAGACTTTTTGCATTGTTCTTGGATGATACTCTTGATACCGTCCCACAGCTCATCTAGTTTTTGCTCATTAGTGTTTAAGTTTTCAAATCTAGTCCTGAGTTGATTTTTAAATTCAGGTGTGATAGCCTGAATGTCAAATTTCTATTCCTGTGGATTTGATTTGTCCTTCTTTAACTTTAATTTGAACTTGTACATGAGGAGTTGATGGTCTGTTCCACAATCAGCACCTGGCCTATTTTTCACTGCAGAGCACTTGATTGTGCTTATGCAAAAGCTATACATGGATCAGGAAGCAGTCCCTAGAGCAGAGCAGGGAAACACTGCAGGTACATTTGGAATGTGTCATGTCTCCATATCTTTTCAATTTATATGCAAAACAGATCATTTGGGAGGCTGGGCTTCATGAGGCAGAATGTTACATCAGGATTGGAAGAAAACTCATCAACAACTTCCATTATGCATATGATACAAACTTGCTTGATGAAACTGAGGAGGATCAGAAGTGCTTGATGCAGAAAGTTTTCAATATGGATTAAAGCTCAAAATTAAGAAGAAAAAGATTCTCAGCATGGGGTCAATTGGCAGCACCATGATTGATGAAGAAGACAGTTACAGCATGTTCGGCTCCACAATCAACAATTTTTACATTGGCAGTCAGGAAATCAAAAGACAAATTGCATTAGGTAAATCTCCTGTCAGGGACCTTTCCAGAGAACAGAGAAGAAAAAATGTCAGTCTAGAGAATAAGATGCACCTAATCCAGGCCATAGTCTTCACAATTACTTGCTATACATCATAAAGCTGGATAATGACTGAGAATGATAGAAGAATTGATGCCTTTGAGTTGTGGTGCTGAGAATAGTCTTGAACATAACATAATATGGACTACCCACAAAACAAATAGGTCTGTCTTGGAGAGGGTGAAGCCAAGTATCTTCTTGGAGGCTAGGATTTTGAAGTTCCATCTCATATACTTTGGGCACGTGGCCAGGAAAGACTAATCTTTGGAGAAGGACATCATTCTCAGAAAGATGGAGGGATGGTACAGGCAAGGAAGGCCCTGGATGAGATGGACTTATTCGGTAACTAGGACAGTGGGATTTGGTGTATCAGAGTCAGTGAAACTGGCTGAGGACAAGGCAGGCTGCAGAGCTATTGTACATAGGGTCGTTATGAGTCACAGGTGACCTGACAGCACATAAAAACAATAGCAACAACAACAATCATGAGAGGAAATATTTGGTAATAAATAAGTCTTGAGAATTAAAGATCTTCATAAAGATAACTACAAAACACCACTTCAAGATACACTAAGATATCTAACTAAATGGAAATATATTTTCTGTTCTTAGACAGGAAGACTCAACATAGTGAAAATTACAGTTCTACTAAAAACAATCTACATGCTCAACACAATTCCAGTACAGATAATAAATTCCTTTTTCAAAGAGACAGTGAAGACAATTAGAAGGTTTATTTGGAAAAAAAAGAAACCTTGAATAAGCAAAGATCTTCTGAAAAATAACAATGAAAGGAGAATCATAGCATTCTCTCATTTCAAAACTTACTACACAGCTGTATTAACCAAAACAGTATGTATGGTATAGGTAGAATGGCAGTCACAAAAATTAATAAAGTAGTGTTAAGAAGTCAGAAATCAACCCATCTATGACCAATTGGTCAATTAACCAACGGTCAATTGGTATTTGACAAATCAGCATCAATTAAATGGGGAAATGGTGAACTCTTCAACAAATGGTGCTGGTAAAACAGGTCATCAACCTGCTGAAAATGGAAACAGAATCCACATCTCACAACACACACAAAAATCAACTCAAGGTGGATCATAGATCTAGGAGGAAAACCCTAAGTCATAATGATAGTAAGAGAGAAAATATTCCAAACATAGAAACCCTAGACTCTGGCATAAATAGGCTTACAAATGTACACCAACAGGAGAAAATAAAATTGACAATAGGACTCTCTAAAAATCAAGTCTCTGTGTACATCAAAACGTTCCAATAGAGTGAAAAGATAACCAGTTAACTGGGAAAAACATTTGGCAATATCATCTCAGACAAGGGCCTCTTTATAAAAATGTACAGAATAATACAGATATCTACAGACTTGGATAATCACAAGAAAAAGACTGAAAACCCAATAACAAAATGGACAAAAGACATGAAAAGACATTTCACAAAGGAAGACATTCATATGGCAAAAAGACACATGAAGAAATGCTGAAAATCACTGTCAGTAAGAAAGATGTAAATCAAAATCACAATGAGATACCATCTCATCTCAGTAACAGTAGTCAGATTTAACAGGACAACAAGATATAAGTGTTGGAGATGTGGAGAAAGTGGAATTTCCAAGCAGTGCTGGCAGGATTGTGAAATGATGCAACCACTCTAGAAGGTAGTCTTGTGTTTTCTCAAAAAGCTGATCATTGAAATCCTATATTACCAAGCTATTACACTACTGTGGCTAATTCTGAGAAGAATTGAAATTCCAGAACATTTGACTATGCTTATACAAAACCTATACTTGGACCAGAGGCAGTAGTTAAAACAGAGTGAGGAAATATTGCATGGATCAATATTGAGAAGACTGTACACCAGGGATGTGTCCTTTCTCATACCTTTTTAATCTATATATAGAACAGATCATTCAGGAGGCTGGGCTCTATGATGAGGAATGTGGCATCAGAATTGGAGGAAGACTCATCAAAAATCTGCATTATGCAGATGAAACAACCCTCCTTGCTGAAACTGAGGAGGTCCTGAAGTGCTTGCTGCAGAAGGTCAAGGCCTACAGCCTTCAATATGGATTGAAGCTCAACATCAAGAAAACAATGATTCTCACCACTGGGCCATCATGATAGACAGTGAATAGGTTGAGATTGTTGTTAACAGCTTTAATTTGCTTGACTCCACAATCAACACTCTTGGTACCAGCAACCAGGAAATCAAAAGATTAATTGCTTTGGGAAAATCTGCAGTCAGGGAACCTCTCCTGAGTACTTAAGAGCAACAATGTCAGTCTGGAGACTAAGGTGTGCCTGATCTAGGCCATAGTCTTTGCAATTACTTGCTATGCATCATAAAGCTGGACAATGATTAGGGATGATAGAAAGGTAATTGATGCCTTTGACGTGTGGTACTGGAGAAGAGTATTGAATATACAATGGACTTCCAGGAGAACAAAAATTTGTCCTACGAAGTGTGAAACCAGCCTGCTGCTTGGAGGCAGGGATTCTGAGGCTTTGTCTGACATACTTTGGGCAAATTCCAAGGAGGAACTAGTCTTTGGAGAGGGACATCATGCTTGGGAGGTTGGAGGGACAGTGTAAGAGAGGAAGGCCCTTAATGAGATGGATTGATTTTCATGACTGGGGTAATGTGGGTGTGTCAGAGACAGTAAGGTTGGAACAGGATAGAGCAGGTTTCAGGAATAGGGTCGTTATGAGTCACAAGCAACTCGACAGCACACAATAACAACAATAACATTATACTACTAAGAATATATGCTGAGGAAATGAAAACTAACACATGAACAGAGTACACCTGTGTACATAGCAGCATTATTCATAATCGCCAAGACAATGGAAATAGCCCAAATGCCCATCAACAAAAGAATAATTTGAACAATTGTACATTCACACAATGGAATACTATGCAACACTAAGGAACAATGATTTTGAAAAATACTATATAATGTGGGAAAGTATAGAGAGCATTATGCTGAATGAACTAACTCAATCTCATAAGAAAAAAAACCTGCCTAAAATTATTACTGTAAAAACGGAAGGATACCTAGTTAGATGAATGAATGTCAAAAAGGGGGTAGGGAAGGGGAATAGGATGGAAAGGATGAGAGGTGGGGATCACTGTGAGAGCAGAGGCTAGTAGGCAGATGTTTGAGTGAAGAAGTTGGAAAGATTCAATGGGACTTACGGAGATGGGGTGATAATAGACATAAATCAGTGGTGATTGCTTGTGTTTATGCAATGTTTATGAATGATTGTATGAAACACAGTATAAATGAAATGATTATACAAAACACAGGTTACATGAATGAAATACACACAAAAAAATTAAAAACCAAATTTTCTGGTTTCCGCAGTTAGTTGTCTGGCAAACTTTTTCTTAGTCACAAGTCAACTCTTCCTTCAATGATCTAGCAAGAAGAATTTTTAACTGTGCCTTCATCTGCAGAGCTCCATTAGACTATGCCTCACCACAGTCCAGCTGGCTCTCCCTCGCATGTTGGCCATGTACCTGTTGAAGATGTGGAAGGCGCTAATCTTTGAACCATGTGTTTGAGATTGAAGCAAATGGAGATCTATGGCCCCAGAGGGAACTAAGACAATGGATATAGAAACCATTTTCAGAAATCCTAACACCATAGAATTTCTTGGAGGGCACAGGGAAATGACTGCAGATTTGGCCACACTAAAATAAAAGCTTTAGTCTCCTTCAGCTTACTTTGGGATCTCATTAAGCTCATATGAATTTATTCCACTACCTCTTCTGATGCCTCTTTCTTTCTTTAGGACACATAGAAGGTATGAACCTAGAACAGATGCTTGATGGTTTGATGCTTCCTTGAGGCTGATGCCTGATGGCTTGGTGTCTGCCCAGAGGTGGTCAGTTAGAGGGAGGGGACACTTTGCAGCCATTATCTAGACCACCATTTTGTTAATGTACAAAATTAACAGATAATAGATTTTACTATTGTAAATGCAAAATGTCAACTAAATGGGAAATAAGAGAGATGTAAGTGTATATGCACATTGTTTCTTATTTTAAAATAGCACATGTAAATATAAATAATGCCCTTACACAGATAACATCCACAGTGCACACGAGAAATGAATGTACGAGAGGGCTGTGCAGCTCGCATGCATATTTGAGTAAAAATGTAGTGTATACTTCACATACACAAAATCTAGAATAATGTTAAACTTAATATACAACTAAGACAGAGTTGAGATATGTTGTTCATATGGTCACTGTGGGTTGTCTATCTGACTTCAGCTTGTGGTAACCCCATATTTGTCAGAGTCAAACAGATCTTTACAGGGTTTTCAGTTAGGTTTATTTTTCAGGTGTAGACAGCAAGATTTTTCTTCTAATGTGCTTGTGGGTGGATTTACAACTTTTTGTCTATCAGCTGTGCATGTTAGGTGTTTGCTTTATGCAGGGACTTTACTTAATGCATGAGAGTTAAAGAATAAATGATAATTTTCCTTTTCTTTCCCTCAAGCTTCTGTTATTTAATGTTACATATTAGGAAGGTGAAGATAAAACAACAAATCTAGTAGTTTGGCAAGGCCTTGGTGGTATCATTTACAGCCAAATGCTTATGTCAATTTCTGTTCACTATCTGTGACAATCGTAGGAGTAGATACCTTTGTAAAATGACTGCCTCTCATGTACACACAGATTATTTTATTTCAATGCATTGTTCACTATTATAAAAATATACAGGGTTCAATGGATTTTGGATCTTTGTTAATGATAGATGATTCAAGAATGAACAATTTTTCTTCTACTTTGGAGTTCTAATGGCCTAGTCCATAGGGAGTTGTGCTTCAAACCCTAAGGCCATGACTCTCCACTGGTATGAATTCATCAGTTTTGGGAGAAAAATGGACAATCTCCTCTCATGCAATTTACAGCCTAAGAAAACTAATTGAAGGGTCAGCTATGAGATGGTTCCAACTCAATGGCAATGAGAGAGAGAGAGAGATACATGTTCAATACTTTAAAGCAGAATTATTATAATACCATTTTGATGAGTAAATTTACTTTTCTAAGCCTTTTGCTTCAGAGATGATCTCTATGCCTGCTATCAATTTTTAAAACTAGTAAGTATTTAGAGTGTTGAATATACCATGGACTGCTAGGAGGACAAACAGATGTGTCTTGGAGAAGGTGAAACTGGGTTGCTTCTTGGAGGCAAGGATTCTGAAGCTTCATCTGACATACTTTGGGCATGTTGCAAGGAGGGACATATCCTTGGAGAGGGACATCATGTTTGGGAGGGTGGAGGGACAGCGCAAGAGAGGAAGACCCTCAGTGAGATAGATTGATACAGTGATTGGGGTAATATGAGTAGGTGTGTAAGAGACAGTGAGGTTGGCACAGGATAGAGCAGGGTTTAGGGCTCTTGTACATAGGCTCGCTGTGAATCGTAAGTGACTCGATGGCACATAACAATAATGAACAATGACTAGAACATCCTCTCTGAAAATAGAGATGGTATTATAACTTAGTAAAATGAGTCCTGCTATTTAATTTTTCCTTCTAAAATAAGACAACTCTTTCAAGGAATTAATTTTGCTTCTAAGTTTTTACGTTAAATGTAGCTTTGTTTTCCTTCCACCTTGAATATCTTTGCCTTTATGGTAAAGATTTTTTTTTTTCATAAAGGGGTGACTAGTATCACATTTCAAGATAATACTTAATGCTTTTTCCCAATTTTAGAAAAATTTTAATATATACAATAATATCTAATTATTCTAATGTTGAAACTTCTCAGAAATAAACGTTGATTGATGTAGAAATATGTTATAGTCTTCGTTGCTGTGACAATGATCCAAAATTATGATTAAAAAATCTAGAAGTGTATTTATTGATCACAGTGAATTCATTCTTTAACATAATATATATTTCTTGTACCCACATTCATTGGCAAAAAATAATCATACAATCCCATGCAAAGGATATGTTGCTATGTGACCAGTTAAAGAACAGAATTCTGAGACTACCAGAGATGAGCAAAATGCCCAAATTTCTCAGTGGGCCAAAGCAGGCCCCAGAATTGATACTTCAGGTCAGTTTAACCTCTTTATTTTCCCCCCTCCCTGATTGTTTAGTAATTTTAGAGAATACTGTAGTTGAGCAATGCATTTTATGATTTTGATTTTAAAATTCCCAACTATGGAGAGACTCAAATTTATAAGATCTTCTTTCCTATTCTCCCAACCCTCCTATCCAAATATATGTAGAAAATAGATTAACTGGGAGCACACACTTTATCTTCAGTGATTCCTTTGTATTAAATAGAGATCTGGGCTGCCAACTGACAGTTGGAATCCACAAACTGCTCTTCTGAAGAAAGATGAAAAGTCCCTTCTCATAGACTTACAGCCTCATGAACCTTAAATAGAGCCCTAATGGACTCTATGAGTTTTAAAGTCTCCCTGGCAATGCTTACATAAAAATACTTATCAGGTGTTTTAATTTATCTTTTTTTGCATGTTTGTTTTGTGATGTCTTTCTAACTACACGAGCAGTACCCGAGACACTGAAAAAAACAATTCAGAGCTCTGATTCAGATAATACCAGAAACTGAATGTGTAAATCTACCCAAATTTTCTCCGGAGTGTAGCCAATTACAAGTCAGAGAGGAAAATTGTTTCTGAGGCCAAACGGAAACAGAATACTCTTATTTCACTTCACCATCTAAATAAAATTCAGTGATAATTGGACCATTTATGTTTCATTTGTATCTGGTGACAATTTATGCCAAGTGCTTCTCTGGCACATGACTAATAAGTGTAGCGTTGATTGCTTTGGTAAGTGGCATTGCATAGCCACAGCTTTAAGTGATGGTTTTAGTGTGATGATTCATTGGCCAATCAGAGTTTGATTGTCTTGTTCCATGCTTGACCTCCTTCAGGAACGTGAGCTCTGTCTACCAAAGGCGTGTGATAACGCTTGTAGTCAGATGTTTGAAAGAGCTGATTGAACTGTCCCATGTTCTGAGTATAAATACTTTTAAATGCACACTATTCACATTTTTATGTGTGATATTTAAATTAAAGAAATAGAAAATAGACTACAATTTTTTATTATTTCTTCTATTACATTTCTAGTCAAATGGCTTACACACTGTTTTAGCTTGTATGTTTAAATTTGACAGATGGAAATGTTAACAAACATCAGCACCCAGCATGAAGAAAAGGTTTCAATTGTAATATACTGTTGTTTCACTGAAAACAACTCGATGCTATCATCATGAAGTGAGATTTTTCTTCAAAATGTGTTGGAAAAACGTGTGAGGATTTTGTATAATGAGACTTAAAATGGAAGAAATTGGCAAACCCTCGGAATCTAAATTCAACATTATTACAGTAATTCACCACATGGATGATAAATGACTGGAAGCTTTTTAATATGTGTGAGCTGTAATTCATTTATAAAAATGTACGTATGTATTCTGTTCTCTTTATGATTTCAAAGTTTAAGACTTGTTCTTTTTTCTATAAAGGAAAATGTTGTTACGTTTTGAATTAGCAACCACATATGCAACAGAATGAAATGCTGACTGATCCTGTGCCATTCTCACAATTCCTGCTATGTGTGAGCTCACCATTGTAGTTACTAGTGACTATAAATAAAATAAGTGGTCTGGACAATAGGGAGTTGTATTGCTAACCAAGGGCCATACATCTCTAGGGTTCAAATTCACACTGTTTTCTGAGAGAAAGACAGGCCTCAATGGAGGTTCAGCTCTGATATGGTACATGAATTAAACATAATGTATATGATTTTGTTTGCAAATCAATATAAAATTTTAAAGAAGATTTTTTTTTTAAAGGCAGGGGAAAATGACAATTTTGAGACCTTGACTCAATGTATTCTGGTTTGCAGACATGAATTGACATAGTATGTATAGAAATGAAGGTAGGTGTGTCAGAGACAAGGAGCTGGGCCCAGGATAGAGCAGGGTCAGAGCTACTATGCATAGTGTCACTATGAGTTGTGGTAGACTTGACAGCATATAACAACAACAATCATTTCAGAATGCAGTGAAATAAAAATGGTTTATATGAAAAGATTTATTGGTATTAAGTGTACTGTACCCACATTTCAATTACTTATTAAAAATACAATAAAGCGTACTAAACTAGAAGAATTTTTAAGATAATATTCTAAACTCTTTTAAATTACCATTTTCTGACATTGTCCACCAAATCTCCAGAAAATAATTTAAATAATCTTGTATGCAATTACCCAACAAGATGAAATATTATTTCAGTACATTAGAAATATTACCAAGATGTAAAACTTTCCACAATGTATTGTTATGTGCCGTCCAGTCACTTGTGACTCGTAGCTACCCAATGTACAGCAGCTCTGAAGCCTGACCTGTCCTGAGCCAGAGTCACTAATTTTGATCCACCAACCTCCATTGCCCCAGTTACTATTGCAAGACATCTAATTTGGGATTTTCCTCTCCTATGCTTTCCTTCTACCCTTCTGAGAATTATGTCTTTCTCCAAGAATTGTTCCCTCTTGGCCAGTGCCCAAAGTATGTGAGATAAAGCTTTGAAATCCTAGCCTCGAAGGAGAAACTTGGTTTCACTTTCTTCAGGACAGACCTATTTGTTTTTTGGGAAGTCCATGGTATGTTCAAGACTCTTCTCCAGCATCACAACTCAAAGGCACCAATTCTTTTCTGTCATCCTTAGTCATTGTCCATCTCTCTGATACATAACAAATTATTGCAAAGACCATGGCGTGGATTAAACACACCTTAGTTTCTAGACTGACATGGTTGCTCTTCAATACTCTGTAAAGCATTTTCTCAGCAACTGAGAATACTATGAAACACTACTTTTCTGATAATGAATAGGTATGTTGTTGTTGATTGCTGTCAAGTTGAAGTAGAATCATAGCAACTCTACGAACAAAAGACCTCATGTCTTTCCATAGCTATCGTCGTTTCTCTGAGTTCATAGAGTTTCCAGAGGCATGTGGTTTAGGAAGTAGATGCCATCCCTGCTTCCAAACCTGTTTTACAACTGGGAGTGCCACCAAACACTGTCACAATGGGAAACCATTCTGGTATTTGATATCCCCACGGCACAAGGTTCAGCATCATAGCAAACCCAGGTTACCTCATACAGCAAATTGACAAAGAGTGATGTGCAAAGTGGAAGAATGTTTCTCCAGATATTAACAGATATTTGCTCATACAGCAAATTGACAAAGAGTGACATACAAAGTGGAAGAATGTTTCTCCACTTATCACTTAGCAGTAGATAAGTGTTGTCAAGTCGATTATGACTCAGAGTAAGCTTTACACAAAAGACCTGAACTCTGTTCTATGATTAACATCATTTCTGTACATTTTTAAGAGAGTTTGTAGAGTTTACAGAGGTACCTAGTTAGGTAGTTAGTTAAGCATGTGGTTTAGGTAGTGGATGCCACTCCTGCTTCCCAACATGAATCAATCTGGAAGCTCATCCAATCACTCTACATAATGGACAAACATTACAGTATTTGACACGACTATGGAATAATGTTTAACATCACAGCGACTCCAAGTTTTTCAGTACAGAAAATAGACAAATGATTGTTATGTCTTTAAAAGAATATTCATCTAAAAATAATAAATTCGGCCTGAGGGCTGCAGGCCCTTGGGCCCTACAGGATTTTAAAGTCACACCCTCAAGCAGGTCTCCACCTTTACCCTTAGTCTAAGGCCACCCACTTTTGAGGGAGTAAAGAACAGTAACACACAACAAAAAGGACCATAGAAACTTCCCTTGCCAAGATGAGATCACCACTGAGACGAGACGAGATGTCAGCCAGCCAGCCAGCCAGTCCATATTTATAATACATAAATATAATAAAAAATAATGTAAATATAAATATATGATCATGTCTCTTATACCCTTAGGGAGCTCTGGTGACCTAGTGGTAAAAAACCTACACTCCAATCCTAAAGGCATGTGGTTCGAATCCACCAAGTGCTCCATGGGAGAAGGATGGACAATTTCTTCCTATATAGTTAACTGCCAGTTCTTTCTCACGCAGAACATCTGGGTGCGTTGCCATTAATTTTTTGTTAGAAGCCAAGCTAATCTGCCGTACAACCAGAGGTTCTTTAACAACACATTAAATTCACGACAAAGTCAAGGCATAAGTTTGTTCACCCGAATATCTCTATCTATACAAGAACAATCCATGTTTAAAAAAATGTTTATATCTTAAGTCATAGGCACTACGGCTTTTATCAAACCCATGCATCTTCTCAGTAGCTTGAATGCTTGAAAGGGAAGAGGAGGGTGTGACTTCAGAGGAAACCTACCACAGGAACTGTAGGCAGCAGAATGAGTGCTCTACGGCTTCACACAGGAGCTCCAAATCATCCTCCTTCAGGATATTCATGCCGAGACCCAGATGCAGCAGCTGTTTGCTCTTCATGACGATGTCACATATACTCTCCGAAAAGGGTTCCATGATGTAGCAGCCAGCCAGCCTGTGAGGACATGCGTGTGGAGAGAGAGAAAGAAGAAAAATGCCTCAGCAAGCTTCTAAAAAAATCCTGATTTGAGGAAATGTTTGCAAATTCAATCGATTTTCCAGGCAACTCACACAGAGCTTCTTAAAGATAATCTCACATGAAAAGTACTATTTTCTTATAGATACATTTTCACTTATGCAGTGCTGTAAAATTAATTCGGGCTCACAGAGCCTGTCAACAGGGCAGAGTGGTGGTGGTTGTTATATGCCGTCAGATAGACAATAATTATGAACTCAGCCCTATCTGGAGCTAATCTCACGGTCTGTGACACACCTTCTTCCATTACCCCACTTATAGTATCAATCTATCTCAGCCAGGGTCTCCTTCTTCTGCACTGTCTCCACCCTTCAAAGCATAATGTACTCCTCTAAGGACTGGTCCTACCTGGCAACATGCCCAAAGTATGTGAGACGAAGCTTCAGAATCTTTGCCTCCAAGGAACAACTTGGTTTCACCTTCTCTAGGACAGACCTGTCTGTCCTCTTGGCAATCCATGTTCAATGTTTTTCTCCAGCAACCACACCTCAAAGGTATCAATCCTCCTTCTGTCCTCCTTAGTCATTGTCTAGCTCCCTGAAGTGTACCAAGTAATTGCAGAGATCATGGCCTGGATCAGGTGCACCTTAGTCTCTAGGCTGATTTCATTACTCTTCAGTACTTTGGAGCAGTCCCTGACAGATTTTCCCAGTGCAAGTAATTTTTTTATTTCTGGACTGCTGATGCTAAGTGCAAGCTGAAATTGTGAACACTCTCAATTCTTAGTGTTTCCAAGACTGTGAATCTTCAAGTCATACTGTTGTACCTGCTTTCCATGAAGTAGTTGCTGAGTTTGATTAGCAGCTGAGTACTTTCCCACTGCACCACCAGGTGCCTTAACATATTCTCATTCATATGAAAAAGACCTTCTTTCCTTTCTTCTTCCTCACATAATAACGTAGCCCTGTGGACACTCCCTAGGACAACACCTAACAAGATTAGAGTGAGATGTTGCCTCAGCCCTGTGCTAGCCTCATAATTGTTGTTGCCCCTGCGTCTATTCATCTTGTTGAGTGTCTTATTCCTGACCTTCAATTTGGCCAACCATGACAGCTTTCTCTCATCCTGTTTTATGATAGCCTGTTCCTCTTTATTATAGGTCAGAAAACTTGTGAGGTCAAGTCTCACCCTCTGCTTCTGAAGGAGCATTCTGGCTGTACATATTCCAAGAAAAAAGATGTTTCATTTTCTGGTAATCCGTTTTCAATATTCCTCCAGCAGTCAGTACCATACTCAAAATGTGTGGCTTCTTCGTTGGTATTATTTGTTGCCCATCTTTAAATGTGTATAAAAGGATTGAAAATAAATGTATATAAAAGGATTGAAAAATACCATGCTTGTGTGGATTCTTGTAAGGATGCGCTTGATTCTTCAAGGTAAGAAGTTTGATGCTTAGCTATATGTTTTATGTTGTTATGTGCCATCAATTTGCTCATAACTCATAGCAACCCTATTTATGACAGTGCTTGTTCTGAGCCAGTCTCACTGATTCTGACATGCTTACCCGTATTGCCCCAGTCACTGTCTCAATCTACCTCATTCAGCATCTTCCTCTCCTCTTCCATCCTCTTCCTAGCATGATGTCCTTCTCCAAGGGCTGTTCTCTCCTGGCCACATGCCCAAGATATGTGAGACAGAGCTTCAAAATCCTAGCCTCCAAGGAGAAACTTGGTTTCAACCTCTCCAAGACAGACCTGTGTGTTCCCTTGGCAGTCCATGGTATAAGACTCTTCTCCAGCACCACAGCTCTAAGGCATTGATTCTTCTTCTGTCATCCTTAGTCATTGTTGTGGCATTGTTATATTTGCTTAGTCTTTGTGTTGTTAGGTGCTGCTGCTGAGTTGACCGTGACTCCTAGCAATTCCCAGAACCTTGGATTTCTGGGAATCATGACCTATCTTGTGCCAACTCTGTCATCTGATATACTTGAGCTCATTGGTTGTGTTTTTTTTTGTGGTTTTTTTTTGGTGTGTGTGTGTATGTGTGTGTGTACCATCAACTTGGTTCTGACAAGTACATGAGGAGATTGTCCCTCCTTCTCCAGCAGAGCATCTGCTGGACTCGAACCACGTACCTCTCGGAGTGCAGTGCAGCTTTTGGCCACTAGGCCACCAGAACTCCCTTTGAGCTCATTGTTATAGTCACCATATCAATCCATTTTGTTGAGAGTCTTCCTTTCTTTCACTAATTCTCCATGTGTCCAAGCATGATGTCCTTCTCCAACACCATCCCCTTCTAACAACATGCCCAAAATATGGGACAATAAGCTTCACCATCTTTTCCTCCAAAGAGCACTCTGGCTCTACTTTCTCCAAGACGTATTCATTCTCTTGGCAGTCCGTGGACTATTCTGTACTCTTCCCCAACACTACAGTGCAAAAGAATGGAGTTTTCTGTCATCCTTAGTCTTGTCCACCTTTCAAATGTATACCGGAAAGACTATGATTTGAATTAGATACACCTGAGGCTTGAAAATAACATCGTTACTCCTTAACACCTTAGTGTCCTTAACAGATTTGCCTAATGCAATACGTCTTTTGATTTCTTGACTGCTGGTGCCAAGGGTGTGTGGCCTATGCATCCAAGGAAGATGGCAAATTCTACCTTCCCTCCATCAATCATGATGCTGCCCACTGGTCCGGTGGTGAGGATTTTATCAGGGTTGAGTGTCAGCTTTTGGCAAATGTTTTTCTGTATCCATCAGGTGATCACATGCTTTTATGTTATTAATATGGCAGATAGAATTGACTTATTTTAGATTATTAACCTTAATGTTTTTATAACCTTCATCTACTCATTCTGTGTTATCCTTTTTCTGTCATGTTAGATTAGACTTAAGGAACTCAGGTGGCATAATGACTGAGCTCTCACTAACCCAAATGTTGGCAGTTCAAACTCACCCAGCAACTCCACAGGAAAAAGACCCGATGATTTGTTCTCATAAACATGACAGCCTACCTGGGCCCATGAGGAAAGTTATAAATGCAACATGGGGCTATTCCAAGAAAATTGTTTGGATGGCACTGAACCACGAGATTATACTTGCTAACATTTGTTTAGAATTTGTGCATGTATGTTCATTAAGGAAATAAGACTTTTCTTTCCTGTAACATCTTGACTCTGGTGGCCTAGCAGATAGAGAATTGCATTGCAAACTCAAAGGTGGGTGCTTTAAATGCATCAGCTGCTCCATGGGAGAAAGATTGGCTGTCTCCTCCCTCCCATGTGATTTATAGCCTCTGAAAAGCTGCTGGAGGGTCAGCTGTAAGTTGGTTCCAATCTGATGAAAAGAAATTGTGTTGTTTTTTTAAAAAGTTTTGGTATTAGGGTAATATTGGCATCATAGCATTATTAGAAAGTATTTTATAGAATTCAGTTTTCTATTAGAATTTGTATAGAACTGCTATTTTCCCCTTCCCCTTAGATATTTGGTACATTTCACAAATCAAGTCTTCTGGACTCAGAGTTTGCTGTGAGCTTTTAAACTACTGTTAAATTTCATTGAAAAATACAGCTTGCCAGGGTCTATATCTCACTTTCACATACATATATACATATTAATAAATACAATTATTCCATTTGAATGGATTTTGACAGTTTGACTTTTAAAGATTTAGTTTAGTTCACAAAAGTTTTCAAATTTATTAACCAATTTGTTCATAATATTCTCATATTATACTTTTTGGGTTTTTTATTATTTTAAATTATTTTAGCTGTCATTTTAACAAAAGTTTACTGAAAAGTTAAATTTTCATTCATTCATTGTTGCACATTTTGCCCATTCTTTCCCTTCCCCCTCCCCAAGTTGACTTTTTGTTATAATTTATTATTAATTTCAATGAAAATTTACAGAGACTTTGGATTTCCATTCATTCATTGTTGCACTTTTCTCCCCTCCTAACTGTCCCCCCTAGTACACTACCCTCTTGGAAAAGTAAAAGACAAATTCTTCCATTGTTTTACAATCCCTCCCCCCAGGTCCAATCCACTATACAGCCTTCACTCTGGACTTCTTTCATGATAAAATACCTGATACTTTTTCCTCTTAAACAGTTTTCTCCCTCATCTGTTTCAATGCAGTATACATTATTGAATGCATCCTTCTCAGTCTCGTCCCAACCCTGAGGTCAGTCCTGCTTTACAACAGTGACACCATGCAGTATTTGTCCTTTTGTCCTTTTGTGACTGAGATACTTCACTCAGCATTATGTCCTCCAGGGTCACTCATTTTGAATAATATTACATGAGTTGATAGAGTATTATGGTTATCGCAAGAGTCCACAATTAGGGTTGCATAGTGGAATGTACTTGGGGTGGTGGGAGGGGTGCGGGGG
>NW_006399762.1:4502676-4504673 GCF_000299155.1 Elephantulus edwardii
GGGCCAAGGCACTGGGCTAAGGGCAGGGACTACACTGTAACTAATGGTCAACTCCAAAATGAGGGATTTATCTTTCACTACTCCACAAACTGCTGTCTGTCAGATGCTCCTCTAAATCTAAACATTCAGATTAAGACAGACTAGGAAGAAGAATTGGCCATTCACTTCTGAAATGGCAGGCCTCTGAAAACCCTATGTACAACAATATGTCTATATAATAGGACCTAGAAATAGAATTTGCTCTTAAGACTATTTTTTCTGCTATTACATATCCAGGGCAATTTTATTTTAATTAGTATTAGCACTTGGTAGTATATATCCTTTTCTACCTTTTGACTGAGGAGCTCTGGTGGCATAGCTGGTGGGGGCTTCACCTCTGTGGTGGCATAGCTGAAGAGGGGATTTCACTGCTCACTCAAAGGTTGCAGCTTCCTGTGGTCCAAACTTACCAGCTGCTCTGTGGGGGAAAGATGAGAGCTCCCCTCTTGTGCAATGTATAGCCTCCTAGGAACCAGCTAGAGAGTCAACCATGAGTGGATTCCAGCACAGGCAATGAGGGACGTTTGAGGGGCTAAATCAATGAGCTGCTAACCAGAAGGGGGCCAAGCAATGCATTTGAACTTCGATCCTATTACTTAGTTTTTTAAAATCCTTTTAACTTTGAATATGATATATATAGGCTACACTATCTTCTTCTGTTGGTATGCCATCCTATGAGGTCTTTGTGTTGCTGTGATTCTGGAAACGTTGCCATTTCAAATACCAGCAGGGTCACTCATGGTGGCAGGTTTCAGAGCTGCTCCCAGACAGACTTAGAAGCAGGATTTTCCTTCACTTTTAAAATAATAGGTCTTTTGAACCTCTCAGAGGCAGTCGAACATTGTACTCTATACTGTCAGAAAAGGAAGTCCTAAGGTTGGAAGGCTCTCAAAATATAACTGGAGAAGAGCTTCCTGAAAGAAGAGTCCACCTCAACAATATCGTTGGAGGAGAAGGTTTACCAGATGAAAACCCTTCATGTGCTGATGTGGCCTGACTTAAAACAAGAACCAGTGGCCAATCCCCTTAATGATTGGAACCTGGAATGGATGAGGAAAATAGGAAAACAGGAAGTTGTCAAAAGCAGAACATCTCAAGATCAATATTCTAGGTGTTCTCATAAATTCACCACTGTCCACTCCGAGTCACCTGGTAGCTGGCCCTTTAGGAACTCCTGAAAGGCTGTAAACTGCATGGGAGAAGACTGGCCACTTTTCTCCCATGAAGCCACTGGTGGAGTTTGAACTTCCAGAGAGACACTGCCTGTGGATCAGCAGCCCACCTCCCCATAGACTTCATCACCAGAGCCCCTATGTAGGGTGAAGTGACAAATGGACAGGTGTTGGGTCCTTTGGATAAGACAATCATATCTACTATGCCAGGAGTTGCACCTTGAAGAAGAACAGTGTCTCACTAGCCAGAAAAAAGAATATTTCAAGATCTATGCTGAAGTACAACACTTTCAGTAATAGAATAAAGTCCACGTGTAAATAAGGAAGCCCTGCTAAAATGGTTATTATTTAAATGTATGCACTAACAGCCAGGAGAAGCATGGACTTTGGTTAGCAACACAATTCCTGAAGGACTACATCATGCATCAAGACAAACAAGAAGAAAATAAATTTAAGGGTTTTAAAGAAAGTTTGCCAAATGAACAATTTCCCATGCAAAATAGTTTGAGCACATGGCTAGGGACTAACATAAAATTAAGAACATTTAATAATACTTTGAAAACTCATTGAAAACCATCTTACCACAGTAGCAGTGGCAATGTCTTACCACAGTAGCAGTGGCAATGTCTTACCACAGTAGCAGTGGCAATGTCTTACCACAGTAGCAGTGGCAATGTCTAGCAAGGCAGCAAGTAATAAATGTTGGAGAGGAAGTGATGATATAGGAACTCTTATACATTGTTGGTGGCATTGTAAAATGGTACAACCACTCTGGAAGGCAGTTTG
>NW_006399762.1:4505161-4506288 GCF_000299155.1 Elephantulus edwardii
ATAAAATAAAAATTTTATATAAAAAATGTAATATAGGGGGAAAGTTATTAGTGAAAACAAAACTTTTAGCAGTAATTTATCTAGATTTTTTAAATAAAATTGTAATAAATTCTGAATGTGAGGCAGAGACTTAAGTATTGCATTTTAAAAACATTTAGGAAAGGATAGGAAATCTGAAAAGGATAAAGACAGTGTAATAAAGAGAACAATTCCGGAAATTGCTTCAAATGATAATGTTGATGTGATGGAATTCTTTCTCAAAATGAAAAAGAAGTTAAATTGAGATTAAATGACTGCAGAGTTTATATTAAGTCTCCATTAATAAGCTTAATGGAATGTATAAAAAAATCTTGGAATTTTAGAACATCTTACACTCCCTCCAGATATAGGAAATGGATATGATAGTTTGATCGTACCAGTTACTTAGATCAGTGCTGAGAATATTTCCTCAGATGTGGAATTCATCTTGTTAGACAAAAAGGATAACTTAAATATTTTTTTTTATGAACTATATCCTGATTTTCTTGTTAGGTGCCATTGAGAAAACCTATGAACAACAGATCTGAACTTTGTCTTATCTTGTACCATCCTCACAGTCTCAGATATAGTTGAGTTCATTCATTGCTGCAGTCACTGTGTCTTGCTGAGGATTTTTCTTTCTCTGATCTGCTTAACTTTGAAACATGATGGGTTCCCCCCCCCACCAAAGACTGGCCCCTACTAACAACATGCTAAAAATGTATCAGATGATAATACACCATTCTTGTTTTTAAGGAGAGCCTGATTTGACTTCCCCAAAGACAGAAAGTCCATGATGCAGTCAATATTCTTCTCTAACATCTTAACTCAAAGACAATGATTCTTCTGTATTTTATATTTATTGTCAAACTTTCACATGCATAAGAGGCAATTGAATATACCATGGCATTTCTTTCTTTTATTTATTTCTTTTAATTTTACTTACACTATTTACTTACAAAGTTCATGTTGTTGTTGTTAGGTGTAATCGAGTCACAGCAACCCTATGAACAAAAGACCTGAGTACTGTTCATAGAATTTCCAGAGGCAAGCCATTTCGGAAGTGGATGCCACTCCTCCTTCCAAGCTTGTTTTAATCGGCAAGCTCC
>NW_006399762.1:4507936-4534661 GCF_000299155.1 Elephantulus edwardii
CCATATTGAAGACTACAGTCCTTGTTAACCTTCTGCAGCAAGGTTGTTTTTCAACATATTTTGAAGCTTTATATATATATTAATGGTTCTATGTTTGTTGAAGAAGGGTGCTTCTATGTTTAATATATCATATTTAGGTAATATTTAGTTGTATGGTATACAACAATTTATCCTGTTGATGGACATGTGAATGTATACATTATTGATCCTTTTCTGTTGAAACTTTTTGGCTTACAATGATGCTACAATCATTTTTGTGCATGCCTTCTAGTGCTTGTGTACAAGAATTTCCCAAGAATGTGTGTATGAGAATGAAATTGTTAGATCTTCAGGTTAAGTATTTGCTCATCAGTGTAGATTTCTGGGAAAACTCTACATCGTTTTCTATATTGTTATGCAAATTCTATACTCATAATCTATACCAATCTCACATTATTAAAAGCAAGATAAAATGTGGAACAACAACAAGAATCCAAAAATGTTGGAATCATCTTTGATAGGTAACTACCAAAAGTTCAAACAGAATTTAGAAAAGACTGTGATACCAGGGATGTCATTGTTGATGTCAGATTGATCCTGGCTGAAAGCAGCAAATACCAGAAGTATATATTTGTGTGTTTTATTGGCTATGCAAATACATTTGACTGTGAAAACCATACCAATACACTGAGAACAATGGGGATCCCAGAACATTAAATGGGCTTACACAAAATCTATACCTAGATCAAGGGAGCACTACATAGTTTAAAATCAGGAACGGTGTGCATCGGGGATGCATTCTTTCTCCATACATATTCAAGCTATATGCTGAGCAAATCATTCTAGAAAGCAGACTCCATGAAGCAGAAAGTTGTGTCAGGATTGGAGGAAGACTGCGCAACAACCTGTATTACACAGCTGACACAACTTTGCTTGCTGACGGTAAGTAGGATATGAAGTGCTTGCTGCAAAATATCAAGGACTTTCGTATGGATTACATCTTAGTATCAAAGAAACAGTAGTTTTCACCGCTGGACCATTAGACATCAAGATAGATGGAGAAAGGATTAAAGTTTTTGGTGATTTCATCTTGTTTGGATCAACAATGAACACACTTGTTACCAGCAGTCAGTAGGTAAGAAGACATATTTCACTGGGCAAGTCCACTGTTAAGACATCTCCAAAATACTGGAAAAGATGTCAGTTTGAAAAATCAGTGCACCCAATTCAGGCCATTTTATTTTCAATCACTTGCTATGCATTTGAGAAATGGACAGAGACAAAAGATGACAGAAGAAAAATTGATACCTTTGTGTTATGGCGTTGGAGAAGAATACTAACAATCCCATAGATTTTCAAAAGAAAGTACAGTCAGACTGCTTCTTGGAGGCAAAGATGGCAAAGCTTTATCTCTCATACTTTGGACATATTCCCTGGAAAAAGATATTATGGTTGAAATAATGGAGGATCAGTGAAGGAAAGGAAGATCTCCAAAAAGATGGATTGACACAGCACCTGCAGCAATAGGCTCAAGAGTGTGAGAGATGACAAGCATGGCACCAGATAAGACAAGGTTCAGATCTGTTGTTCATAGGGTCAATCATGGGAAAATCTGCTGTCAGAGACCTCTTCAGAGTGCCGCAAAGCAAAGATGTCAGTCTAGAGACTAAGGTGCACTTAATCCAGTCCATGGTCTTCAAAATTACTTACTATGCATCAGAAACCTGGACAATAACTAAGGATGAAAGAAGAAGAATCAATACCTTCGAATTGTGATGCCAGAGAATAGTCTTCAACATACCATGGGCTTCCAAGAAAACAAATTGTTCTGTCTTGGATAGCGTAAAACCAAATCTTTCCTTGGAGGCTAGGATTTTGAAACTCGTCTCACATATCTTGGGCTTATGACAAGGAGAGATCAGTCCTTAGAGAAGGACATCATGCTTGGAAGGGTGGAGGGAATAGCACAGGAGAGGAAGACCCAGGATGAGATGGATTGATACAGTGACTGGGGAAATAGGGGTTGATGTGTCAGAATTACTGAGATTGGCTCAGGACAGGACAGGATTCAGAGCTGCTCTACACAGGGTCGCTATGAGTTGCAGGTGACTGACAGCATATAACAATAGCAACAACATTTCAGAGGTCAGGAATTTTGTTTTTCTTGATGTTTAGATATAGCTCATATTGAAGGATGCAGCCTTTGATCTTCTGTAGCAAAGTTTCAAGTCTTCACTTGCAACAAGGAAAATTATGTTATCTATATAACTCATGATTTGATGAGTCTTTGTTATGATACGCATAGTCAAATGACTTTACACAGTCAACAAAGCACAAGTAAACATTTTTCTTATATTCTCCGCTTTCATCCAAAATCTACCTGCCCACAGTCTTTTCTGAATCAAGTTTGAATTTCTAGAAGTTCTCAGTCAACGTTCTCATAATTTTTTTAATAAACCTACAGTAAGATTTTACTTGCGTATGATATTCATGCTATTGTACAGTGATACCTGCATTGTGTTGAACCACCTTTTTTTTTTTAATAGGAACACACATAGATCTGTTCCAGTTAGGTGTCCAGGTAGCTGGATTCAAAATTTCTTGTTTTAAATAATCTTAATGATGGACAGTGCCTACTCTCTCAGACATGGTTTCCATGCATATGTGAATCTGTTTCAGAATCTTTAATGCCATTCTATTGATCTCTTTCTCTATCTTGAGTTAATGTTTAATTATTTTAACTTTAAAGTAAGTTTTGGTATCTAAGAAGATTTCATTTTAAAAAGTATATTTTCTAACTTTGACCATCTGTAATTCAATATAAATTTTTAAATTAGTGTGCTGGGATCCAATATAAATCCTTGTGAAATTTTTACTGAAATTTTATTGACGCTCTGATGGCCTAGTGGTAAGAAGCTGTGTTGAAATTCCGAAGACATGTGGTTCAAGGCCACCAGCTGCACCACAGGAGAAGGATGGACAATCTCCTTCTGTGTGATTAACTGCCTTTAAAATTCTACTGGAGGATCGATCAGCTGTGGGTTGGTTTCCACTCTACAGTACACAACAACAACAATAACAACATAAGTCAATTTAGGAAACACTGATCTTTTATCCAATACTGAAAAATATTTCTTATAAATGAGTCGGCCCTCTATATTCAGATCTTCCTTAATGCCTCTCAATTAATAGCACTAAATTTTTCCATAAAAGCCTTTCACATATTTTGTTCTGTTTTCCCATTGTTATTCTAAACAGTATTTCTCTATATACTGTCTTCTTTGCTTCAGCTTGTAGAAATTAAATTTATTTTTTAAACTCATCTTATTTCTAAGCATTTTTATATGTTCTGTCAATTTATCTGTATATTTTAAATATCAAGTGGTTGAATTAATTAGACTATATTTTAATTCTGATTTTATTATTCTCTTTATTACCTTATAGTTCCATTTCCTTATTTTATTCTTCAATCTCTTTACAATGAAAATAATTTCTTTTCTACACATATTTTAAGTATATAGTCATATACTTGCAAATAGTAGTAGTTCCCCCCCATTCTCTGCACTTTAAAGAAACTTATCATAACTTTCTATAAATGAGAAATTAGCATAAATTCTGGCATATTATGCTAGGATGAGTGGTAAAATTTGCTAGAAGAAATGGTAATGATCAATCTTTTCCCTGATTTTTTAGGTGGTAATTCTAATGTTTTGTTGCCATCAATTTTTCTTAGCTATGCTTATAACGTTAGGGAAATTATCTTTTGTTTTGCTAACAGTTTTATCAGGAAAAATATGAAATGTCATTGAATGAGTGTGTGTGTGTGTGTGTGTGTGTGTGTGTGTAGGAATGATTTTACTACCTCCTTAATTTTGCTAATGTGACAAGTTACATCAATAGTGTTTCTAATGGTTTCTATTGCTCTAAGTTTCACATTTTCTTGGTGCAAATCAAATACGATTGTATTAAATGAACTTATCTCTTAATTGGCTCTCCTAAGAGTTTGTCTACAAAACCCTCTAGGCCTATTTCTTTCTTTGTGGAACAATTATAAACTATTGATGCTATTTGTCTAATGACTAACTATTCAATGTCTTATTTCTTTTTGAGTCAATTTTAGTAAGCTATATGTTTTTAGAAATTATAGATTTCATCTAAGCTTTCAGATTTCTTAATTACATTTAACAACATTTCTTATTAAGAATCAAAATTCTGAGCTGAGCAGATGGTGTTTATACAAAAGAGACTAAATGTCTGTAAGATTATAATTTAAAGTATGTAATTTTTACAAGTAATAAATATATTAATAATGTATAAAATGCTGTTTTCTTTATAGATAAATATGTTGGTTTTAAAATAATTTAGTTAGTAGTTGAACTTTTACTGAGGTGTGTCAGAGGCAGTGAGACTGGCTTAGGACAGGGCAGGCTTCAGAGCTGTCCTACATAGGGTTGCTATGAGTCACAGACAACTTGACGGTACATAGCAACAACAACATATCTATCATCTTTTAGAAAATTATTTTTCCAATTTTATATTGCTACTGTTTTATGCCATCAAGTTGGAACCAAGTTATAGCTGACCCTCTGATAGCCTTTCAGAAGCAGATTTTTGCACTTGGAGGAGATTATCCATCCTTCTCCCAAGGAGCAGCTGGTAAATTTGAACCATGTGCCTTTGGCAGTGCAGATCTTTACCACTAGGTCACCAAAGCTCATCTCATATATATTTTAAATTCTACACTGTGAGAATATGTGTTGTTGTAAATGATTGCCTTCGAGTCAATGTTGACTCATAGTGATTCTATAAATAAAAGACCTAATGGCCTGTCCATAGCTATCATTGTTTCTCCAAGTTCACAGAGTTTCCAGAGGCATGTGGTTTAGGAAGTGGACGCCACTTCTTCTTCCCAACCTGTTTTACAACTGGGAACTCCACCAAACACTGTCCACAGTGGAAAACCATTCTGACATTTTATCCATGGCACAAGGTTTAGCATCACAGCAAACCCAGGTTACCTCATACAGCACATTGACAAAAAGTGATGTGCAAAGTGGAAGAACATTCCTCCAGATATAACAGCACTAGTCTCATTTAACAGTGGTTAAGTGTTCTCGAGTAGAATATGACTCAGAGTAGGCTTTGCACAAAAGACCTGAACTCTGTTCTATAATTAACATCATTTCTATGCATTTATAAGAGAGCTTTTAGAGTTTTTGTACTATGGAAGTTGCCTGGCTGGCTGACATCGCAGTGGTAGTCTCCTCTTGGGGGGCAACCAGGCAAGGGAAGTTTCTGAAGTCTATTTGTTGTGTGTTACTCTTCTGACAGGGGTCAGAGGCTGAGGCCTGCTTGAGGTTGGACTTTAAAATCTCCTTGATGAGGCTCTTTGCTTCTTGTCGATCCAGATTGCCCTCTCTTCTTGTGCACCCTCAGCCACATCTCTGAGACACCATGGTGAAGGTCAGAGTAAACGGATTAGATTGCATTGGGCGCCTGGTCACCAGGGCTGATTTTCACTCAGGCAAAGTGTATGTTGTCGCCATCAATGATCCCTTCGTTGACCTCAACTACATGGTCTATATGTTCCAATATGATTCCACCCATGGCAACTTCAATGGCACTATCAAAGCTGAGAATGGGAAGCTGGTCATAAATGGGAAAGCCATCACTATCTTCCAGGAGTGAGATCTCGCCAACATCAAGTGGGGTGATGCTGGTGCTGAGTATGTTGTGGAGTCCACTGGTGTCTTCACAACCTTGGAGAAGTCTGGGGCTCACTTGAAGGATGGTGCCAAACGAGTAATCATCTCTGCTCCTTCTACTGATGCCCCCATGTTTGTGATGGGTGTGAACCATGAAAAGTATGACAACTCTCTCAAGAGTGTCAGCAATGCCTCCTGTACCACCAACTGCTTGGCTCCTCTGGTCAAGGTCATCCATGACAACTTCGGCACTGTAGAGGGACTCATGACCACAGTCCATGCCATCACTGCCACCCAAAAGACTGTGGATGGCCCCTCTGGAAAGCTGTGTTGTGATGGCCATGGAGCTGCTCAGAACATCATCCCTGCATCTACTGGTGCTGCCAAGGCTGTGGGCAAGGTCATCCCTGAACTGAATGGGAAACTTACCGGCATGGCTTTCTATGTACTTACCCCCAATGTGTCAGTTGTGGACATGACCTGCCATCTGGAGAAAGCTGCCAAATATGATGACGTCAAGAAAGTAGTAAAGCAGGCATCAGAAGAGCCCCTCAAGGGCATCCTGGGATACAGATTTTCTCCTGTGACTTTAATAGTGACACCCACTCTTTCACCTTTGATGCTAGGGCTGGCATTGCCCTGAAAGACCACTTTGTCAAATTCATTTCCTGGTATGACAATGAATTTGGCTACAGCAACCGGGTGGTTGACTTGATGGTTCACATGGCCTCCAAAGAATAAGAGCCCCTTGGACCACCAACCTGATCCTCTCACACACTGAGAATCTCATATCCTTGACACAAGTTTCCATCAAATCCCCCTGAGAAAGGGGAGGGGCTTGGAGAGCCCATCTTGTCATGTGCCATCAATAAAGTACACACTACTCAGCCGAAAAAAAAAATCTCCTTGATGAGGCAATGGGTCTGTGGGCTTCGTCTGAAGCCTGGGCCCTTTGGAGTCTCCCTCCACTCTGGAAGTTGGCTGGCTGGCTGATGTCATGATGGCAGTTTCGTCTTGGTCGCAACCAGGTAAGGGAAGTTTCTGGGGTCCATTTGTTGTATGTTATTGTTTTGACTGAGGGCAGAGGCCAAGGCCTTTTTGAGGGTGTGAGTAATGGTTACCTATTATGTACAGTGTTTGGATGATGAGCTTCCAGATTCCAGATTCATTTTGGGAAGCAGGAGTGGCATCCACTTCCTAAAATAGATGCCTCTAGAAACTCTAAAAAAAAATTTGTACTTTGAAGAGTTTATTGTCTAAATGGCTTTCCCAAACATTGAGCTTGATTTTGTCACATAGATGGGTGGAATCATACAAATGAGGTGTATTAGTTTATCAACAAGGGAATTGGCTCATTTCCCCATCCCACTAGCTTTAAATTAATTCATTGGCAGAATTTGGGAATCTCAACATTCATAAGGAAGCAGCAGTAGCAGTGCATCCTTTGCTGTCAAAGATTCCTTCTCACTCAGACTGGGGCCTGCAGTAGTAGTAATAACAGCCTCAAAAGAAAATCAGAAACCAAGGGGCCCTGATGGCCTAGTGGCAAGAAGCTGTGCTGTAATCCAAAAGGCACGTATTTTGAACCCACCTGATGCTCTGTTGGAGAAGGAGGGGAAATCATCTCCTGTTCCAGTGGGATCTGACTCAATGGTACACATTAAGAAAAAAAGAAAATAAAAAACCAACACGAGACAGGCCTTCAACCTATACTTGCTGGAGGACTGAGGGAAGATGCCACAACTGACAGGACTAGGAGAACTTTGCAACATTTGCCTAGGCTATGAGGGACTCTGCAGAGCAGATTATCTGAGAAGCTGGGCTCTATGAGGAGAATTGTGGTATCAGGATTGGTGGAAGATCTATTAACAATCTGCGTTATGCAGATGACACAACCTTGCTTGCTGAAACTGAGGAGGACCTCATGCACTTGCTGTGAAGGGTCAGGGACTGCAGCCTTCAGTATGGACTGAGGCTCAATGTCAAAAGACAAAGATTCTCACTAGTGGACCAATTGGCAGTGTCAGGATGGATGACGAAGAGATTGAGATTGTTCACAGCTTCAGTTTGCTCGGCTCCACAGTCAACACTCTTGGCACCAGCAGTCAGGAAATCAAAAAGCGTATCGTGATGGGAAAGTCTGCTGTTAGGGACCTCTCTAAAGTACTCAGGAACAACGGTGTCTCTCTGGAGACTACGGTGCGCCTGATACAGGCCATGGTATTTGCAATCGCTTGTTATGCATCAGAGAGTTGGACAATTACTAGGGAGGACAGAAGGAGAGTGGATGCTTTTGAGCTGTGGTGCTGGAGAAGAGTACTGAATGTACCCTGGACTGCCAGGAAAAGAAACAGATTCATCTTGGAGAGGATTAAACCAAGCTACTCCTTGGAGGCAAGGATTCTGGGCTTCGTCTGACATACTTTGGACATGTTGCCAGGAGGGACGGGTCCTTGGAGAGGGACATCATGCTTGGGAGGGTTGAGGGACAGCGCAGGAGGGGAAGACCCTCTATGAGATGGATTGATTTGGTGACTGGGGTAATTGGGATGGGTGTGCCAGAGGCAGTGCGGTTGGTGCAGGATAGAGCAGGGTTTAGGGCTGTTGTGCATAGGGTCGCTATGAGTCGAAAACTACTCAACGGCACATAACAACCACCACAACAACAACATGAGGGACTCTGACTACTCTTTAGAAGCTATCTGGATTAAGAGACTCTTTCCTGCTGCCAACTTGAACTATATAGCCTGTTAATTTCCCTAGTAAACTCTGTAGCCACAAGTAAGGTTCTATGAAGTCCTTTGTAGTCATAGCAGTGGATTTTGGATCCAATAGGGCATTAAGATTGGTGTTGAAATTAGCAGAAATATGTGGAGGAATATGAGGGACATACATGACCTTATGGAAATTGATTTTGTGCTGTGAATGTTGTTGATAGAGGCAATTCCCTTTTGTGGAATTAGTAGAAGTCAGACTCAGTCATCCTCCTGCTGCCTTCACTCATATTACAAAATCTTATTTTTCTTTAAATCTGGGGACTTGTCAAACTATTTTATAGGAAGGGAAAATTTTTTCATATCCTTTATCAACACAGAGCACTTTATTTATTTTTTTTTGAGGGGCATGTCAAAAGTTTGTAATCCAGATTAATAAAAGAATATAGTCAAGACAGCTCTAGAAATGTGCACACAGGCACCTCAGACTTAAGGCTTATTGCTCTAAGTGTTTCCAAGTTCTCCGTCCTGCCAATATTGGCTTCCCCCTCCATTATCCAGTAAAGTTCTCAGTACTGTCAATATTGGCTTCTCCCGTATTCCCTAGCTGTCCAAACACAGTTCTCAGTTCTGCCAATAATGGCTTACACACACACACACACACACACACGGTCTAATTTCATGTCATGTTTCCAGTTTGGCCATGGATGCTGCTGTTTTGAAGCATGTTCTACATTTCACCTGGTTGGAGGAGATCTCTTTTCTCTTCTGGTGGGGGAAGCAGTCCATCTCTGCAACTAGAGCTGTTCAATTTATTGGCAAAACTAGCCAATCCTCTTGTAGATTGTTGAGCCCGGCCAATCACTTTGTGGAATGGTGGATAGCCAATCCCTAAGTGGATAGACCAACATGCCCTATTTGCATAATCATATCCATCGACATGGTTCAGTCATGTATGCTAGAAAAACCATACTGAAAGATAAATTCCGTAGAAGTCCCACAAATCTTTTAAGCCATAATGTACGAAAGCATCATAAAATGATGTAATACAAAACCTACATTTTCTTTTATATTTTTCCCTACTTTCTAACATAGGACAAATATTGTTATATAAGAAATACAATGACTCATATTAGTATCTTATATTTGCTTTCTCACATTTTATTTCATTTGATCCTTTTATTTTTATTGTTTTTATCTTATTCTAGTTAAAATTTATAAAGGTCAGTTATGAAATCTAAAGTCATTTTGAGTCAAGGCTCTGGTGAATCCCTCTAGAATAGTTTTCTCTAAGTAGGTGAATTCAATTTTAATAGAAACCCTTTGTCCCTGCCTGGTCTTTAAAGTCTAGTTCTTTTTAGACTCTGGAATGTTCAAGTCCTTATGATGCTAGCTAGATATGTCAGTGGTTGAAGGTCGTCCAGTGAGAAATGTAGGAATGAATCACCTAAATGCCTTGCTCAGAATTCTTCTGTATAATCTTGAACAAATAACCGAAATTATTATGTTTATGTTTCTGTAAACAATGAGATTAAATAAATATAAAATTTTAAAGACTCTTTTCATCTGTTTGTATAAAATCCTTTAGCCTTTAATCTGTATTCCTAGGCAAATGTTTTGGAATTTTCTTTCTAAACACTATCCCAGCAATTCACTCTCATGCATCCATTCACTCTCAATTAATTTTATATTTTTTAAAAAACGTTTTTATCGTAGTGAATATACCTAACAGAACATATACCAATACTGTAATTACTGCATTAATAATTCAGTGATATTAATCATATTCTTAAAGTTGTGCAACATCACTGTTAACATTAACACAAATGACCTTGTTGGTGAAGAATACTCAATATAATGGATTTTCCAAAACAACCTATCTTGTGTGAAGTGCAGCCAGACGATCCAGGGAAATAAGGATCTTTGAGAATATGTCTCACAAATTCTGGGTATGCTGTTGGGAGAGGACAGTATCTAGAGAAGAGCAGCATGTCTGTTAAAGCAGAGAGCCAGTGAAAAAAGAGGAAGACTTTCAGCGAGAAAGTCACACGGTGGCTGCAATAATTAACACCATCACAGCAGCAATTGTTAGAATGGTAAAGCAAAAGGCAGAGTTTCGTTCTGCTCTTGCTATGAGTCACAATAGACACAGGGCATCTAAAACAGTATAAACTCAATGCCCTGTATGTGATAGTTCCTTTTCCATCCCATCTTCTCTCTGGTATCTGGTAATCTCTGATTTCTATATATTTGCTTGTTTCATATGTTGTTAGGTGTCATCAAGTCAGGACTGACCCACAGCTGATGCCTCTGCTGGACAAGTTGCCCATCTTTCTCCCTCAGAGCAGGAGGTAGATTTTATTACTTCAGTGTAAATGTGAGGAAGTTGCTATGGAATATATTATGAATTGGGCTTGGGAAATACTAATTTCAGCTCCCTTCTATTATATCTTTTGTAATGCAGAAGCTGTAAAACCATAACATGTAACCTTCAATACTGCCCTGTATTTACAATATAGTTTATATCCTGTATATAGATGTATTTACACAAATGAGGTTCTGCTTTTAAGGGGTAGAGAATTTGGTAAAGAATGTATAATTCTGGTTGACCTTAGCTGTTTGGTTGGTTGTATATTGACCCATATATCTATGAAAATAGATAGCCAGGCCTAGTTCTTCTGCAGTAACAGTGTGAGCCAGCAACTTCTGGGCTCCTGGTTAGTCACGGACCATCTGTGCCCCTCAGGAACCTGATTTGTATAGTTCAGGAGCTGTAGGACAGTAATGGTATATTACTACTGCTATACTGACTTAAGAAATTATAGATGTAAAATTGATTAGAAGGACCCATTTTGTGGGTGATTGATCACTTCTTCTTATGCTTGTTTTCTCAATTCTTAAAAAAAAAAACTTCTATGATCTGTTGTTCATCACTCAACTCATTGACTTTGAATTGGATCTGACTCATAAATAACACTCTAGTTGGTTTTCAGAGGCTGTAAATTGCCTGGAGTTGTGCTTCTATTAGTTTATTTCTGCTGATGGGCTGGGTTTTTTTTTAATTGCATGGGAGAATATTAGCCACCTTTCTTCCTCTGAGTAACAGGTGCATTCAAACTGCTTTTCAATTAACAGCACACCTCCCTAAGGACTGTTCATAGCACTTAATACAATTCTTCTACTTCAGACACATTAAGTAGATTCTATTTTCAAAAACTGCAAACCCTGAGCAACATATATATTGAGAATTTAAAGCATCAGTAATAGCATTTGATGGATGGATAAGGATAAGAGATGTTGTAGAAATCTTTTCTACCAGTTTGTTGTTGTTGTTGGGTACTGTCTAATCAGCCATGACTCATAGCAACACCCTGTCGTATCCTGTACCATCTTCTTTGCCTTTGATATAGTTGAGCCTGTCACCTTAGTCACTGAGTCAATACATTCATTGAGGGTTTTTATTTCTTCCATGGACCTCTTTCTTTCCAAGCATGATATACCTTTCTAAGAAATAGCAGCATGCCCAAAGTATGCCCAAAGGGAGATAAAGCTTCACCATCCTTACCTCTCAGGAAAACTCTGGTTGCACTTTCTCCAAGACATATATGTTTATTCTTTTGGCAGTCCATGGGATATTCAGTATTTTTCTCCAACACCACACCTCAAAGACATCTATTTTTTTTTTGTAATTTTTATCCATTATACAGCTCTCACACGCTTATCAGGTGATTAGAAAGATCATGGCTTGAAACTTTGGAGACTTTGGAGAGGTCCCTGACAAGACTTCCTCATTACTATACATCTCTTGATCTCTTGGCTGCTGGTAACAAGGTTACTGATTGTGAATCCAAGTAAGATTCAATGGTTGGCAATTTCAATCTTTTCTCCATCTATTATGATATTGCCTGTTAAGCCAGTGCTAAGGAGCTTTGTTTTCTTGATGTTGAGATGTAATTCACATTGTAGTGTTTGACCTTCAGTAAGGCCCACAAGTCCTCTTCACTTTTAGCAAAGGAGGTTGTGTCATCTGCATAGCACAAATTGCTGATGAATCTTCCTCCAATCTGGTGCCACATTCTTCTTTGTAAAGTCCAGCTTCTCAAATTATTTGTTCAGCATACAGATTAAACAAGTGTGGAGAAATTATATAGCCCTGAGGTACTTATCTTTATTTAAAGCCATGCACTGTTTGGGTCAAAGCTTCTTGATCTAGGTATATTGTTGGTAGGTGCCATTGAGTCAAGTATAGCCCATATCCACTCTATAAATAACAAATCTGAACCCCGTCCTGTGCTATATCCTTATACTTTCTGACACACTCAATCTTATTGCAGCAGTCAATATGTCAATCCATCTGGTTGAGGTTCTTTCTCTCTTTGCTGACCTTCCACCTTTCCAACCATAATGTCATTCTCAAAGGAATAGGCTCTCCTAGCAACATGCCCTAAATATGTGAGACAAAGTTTTATCATAATTTCCTTCAGGAACACTCTGTCTGCACGTTTTCCAACACATATTTGTTCTTTTGACAATCAATGGGATGTTCAGTACTCTTCTCCAACATAACGGCTCAACACCGTCAATTCTTTTTCTGTCACCCTTAATCTATTGTCCAACTCTCAGATGTATAACAAGTGACTGAAAAGACAATGGTTTGAATCAGACCCACCTTGGTTCTCAAATTGACAGCATTGCTCCTCAGTAATTTGAATAGGTCCCTGACTGAAGAATTTACCAGTGCAATATCTCTCCTCATTTCCTTACTGCTAGTACCAACCGTGTTGATTATGAATCTAAGTAAGATGAAGTCATTGACAATTTTTATCTCTTCTCCATCTATCATGATGTTGCTTATCGGACCAGTGGTAAGCATTTTTGTTTCTTGATGTTGAGAAGAAGTTCATACTAAAGACTGTTTTTTGATCTTCTGCAGAGAGAGCTTCAAGTCCTCTTCACTTTCAGTAAGCAAGATGTGTCATCTGCATTCTCCAGGCTGTTTATGAGTCTTCCTCCAATTTTGATGTCACATTCTTCTTCATAGAGTCCAGTGTTTGTTTGTTTTTTTAATAATATGCTCAGTAAATTGTATAAGTAAGGAGAGAGGATTTAACACTGGTGCACAGCTTCTTGGTCTCAGTATAGGATTTGCATGAGCACAATTAAGTGTTCTGTTATTACCATTCTTCTCAGTGTAATTTGTTATGATCCACACTGTCAAATGCCTTTGCATAATCAATCAATAATGCATCAATAGACATCCTTCTGGTATTCTTTGCTCTCAGATAGGGCCCATTAGTCATCAACAATGATATTCTTAGTGTCACAGCTTCTAAATTCTGCTTCCACATATGGCAATTCCCTATTTATGTACTGTTCTGGTCATTTCTGAGTGATATTCAGCCATATTTTGCTTGCATGTGATAATAATGATGTTATTATGTGCCATCAAATCACCTGTGACTCATAGTGACTCTATTGCTCTTAACCCTGCCCTATCCTGACCTAGTCTCTGACACATGTACTTCATTACCCAGTTATTGTGTCAATCCATCTCATCCAAATCTCACTCTCCTGCACTGTTCCCCTCTCTTGCACTGTCCCACCCTTCCAAATATAATGCCCTTCTCCAAGAACTAGTCCCTCCTGACCACTTGCCTAAAGTATGTGAGATAGAGCTTCAAAATCCTAGCCTCCAAGGAGAAACTTGGTTTTACCTTTTCCAAGATAGAGCTGTTCGTTCTCCCGGTATTCCATGGTATATTCAATACTCTTTTCTAGAACTACAACTCAAAGGCATCAATTCTTATGTCATGTTTAGTCATTGTCCAGCTCTCTGACACATAGCAAGCAATTGCAAAGGCCATGGGTTGAACCAGGCACACCATACTCTCTAGACTGACATCATTGCTCTTTGTCACTTTGGAGATCTCTGTTAGCAGACGTCCCCAATGCAATTTGTCTTTCGATTTCCTGACTGCTGATGCTAAGAGTGTTGATTGTGGAGCTGAGCAAGTTCAATAATTGTTAACAAATTTAATTTCTTCTTCATCTATCATGCCAATTGGCCCAGTGGCGAGTATCTTTGTCTTCTTGATGTTGAGCTTCAATCCATAGCAAAGACTGCAGTCTTTGGCCTCCTGCAGCAAATGCTTCAGATCCTCCTCAGTCTCAGCAAGCAAGGATGTGTCATCTTCTTATATCACAGGTTGTTGATGAGTCTTCCTTCAGTCCTGATGCCACATTCCTCCTCATAATGTTCAGAGTCCCGAATGGTCTGTTCTGCATACAGATTTCAAAGATATGGAGACAGAATGTTTCCCTAATGTACTTCTTTTCTGATTTTAACCATACATTGTTTCCTTGCTCTGTTCTGATGACTTCTTTCTGATCCAAGTATAGGTTTTGCATTCCCATTCTTTTCAAAGCTAGCCACAATTTTATGTGATCCACACAGTCAAATGCTTTTCCATAGTCAATGAAACACAAATAAACATTCCTCTTGTACATTTGTTTTTCAGCCAAGATCCACCTGATATTGGTGATAATATCTCTAGCACCACGAGCTCTTCTAAACCCAGCTTTTATTTCTGGTATTCTGTCAATGACCTGTTATAATTTTTTTTAAAATATTCAACAGAATTTTGTTTGCATGGGATATTAGATATTGTTTGATTATTTCAACTCTATTGGATCACCTTTCCTGGGAATGGGAACAAATGTATGTTTCTTCCAGTCTGTCAGCCAGAAAGCTGTCCTCCAAATTTCCTGGCATAGACTAGTTAGCACATGCAGAGCTGCGTCTGTTAGTTGAAGCACGTCAATATGCATCCCTTCAATTCATGGGACCTTAATTTTTGCCAATGCCTTCAGTTTATTTTCAACTTCTTCTTTCATCTCCATTGGCTCTTTTTCATAGGATACTTCCTGAAATTTTTCAATGTAGTCAATCATTTTTGGTACAGTGACTTTGCATATTTCCTCCCTCATCTTTTGATGCTTCATGGATCATTTGATGTATTTATCATAGTATCCTTCATTATTGGTACTCAAGGCTTAAATTGTTCTTCACTTCTATCAGTATGAGAAATGCTGAGTGAGATCTTCCCTTTTTGTTTTCCAATTTCAGCTCTTTGCTACAATGATGACATTCCATTATAAGACTTTGGTTTGTCTTCTCTAGGTGCTCTTTGAAATCGTCTGTTCAACTCTTTGACTTTCACATCCTTTTCCTTTACTTTGGCTTTTGAATGCCCTAGTACAATTTTCAGAGTCTCTTCTGACAGCTATTTAACTTTTTCCTTTCTTCTCTGTCTTTGTGTCTATGTAATGATCTTTTGCTCTCTTCATGAATGAATGACATTCTTGATGCTATCTCACAACTTATCTGGTCTTTTGTCATGAGTGTTCAGTGCTTTGAACCTATTCTTAAGCTGATTTTTAAATTCAGAGGGCATAGACTCAAGACCATATTTTGGTTCTCATGGACTTGTTTTACTTCCCCCGCCCCCGCAGTTTGAACTTGGCACATGAGTAATCGATAGTCTAACCTACAGTTACCCTACCTGCCCTAATTTTGACTGCTCATATTGAACTTCCACAATGATTCCTTCTACAGCAGTCAATCTGATTCCTATGTAGTTCATCAAGTGAGGTCCATATATAAAGTCTCCTTTTGTGTTTTTACAGAAAGGTGTTTATGATGGATAAGTCATTGAACATACAGAATACAGTTATTCTATTTTCAGTCTCATTTTTTACTTCAAGTCCATGTTTTCCAACTATCGTTTCTTCTTCAACTGATTCCTTCCAACTTTTGCATTCCAGTCACCAATTACCATTAACATGTCTTGATTGCATGCTTGGACAATTTTGGACTGCGTGATTTGGCAAACATTTTCAATTGCCTCTTTTTTGGCTTTAGTATGCCATTTAAATGTCTGATTTAAAGCTTGGCCAAAAGTTTGTCCATCTCCTCACATTAATGGCTAGAATTTTGATGTTCATGTGTTTCATTTAACTTTTCACAGCTTCTAGTTTTCCAGCAATTTAAGTATAGATTTCCTATAATTAAGTGTTCTGGAATTTTCACTGTACTCAAGGTTAGCCATAGTTGACTATGCTAGTTAGTCCACTCATTAGCGTTTATATATGTATTTTTTCAAGTTTGCCATGGAGAAAAAAATGATTGGTGGAAAGTGTATAAGCACTGTACAAAATAGAAAGCATTTTGTTTAGATTCTATTCCTTTTATAAAAATGATATTAATTCTGAATATTGTATAAGCTTTCTGAATATGTGTATAATAACTCAAGGAAGGAAATAAGCCAGAAACGAATATAATGAAGACTCACAAAGTATTTAAGAGCACATAGCCTTAAGACTATGCAATGTACTCAAAAAGTATCCAGTGTAAGATTAATGCAGTGTCAAAGTTATAGAATATGATTTATTGAACTGTAATTACTGTCACTCTATATCACAAATAATCCAGAATATCATTTGTATGCTCTAATTCATTCTAAACAATGGTAATTCAGATTTTCTACACTGAAGATGAATGTGAATAGCAGGCAATGAGATTTAGCTGTATTTTTTTTAAACTTCTTACAGTTTGATACAGGGTTATTTATCACCACAGTGAACAATATTTATTTGCTTTTTTGAGACTTTTGTGTAGAAGCAACTATTTATAATAGGTGTACTTCACATAGGAGGATTTGGAAAGCTTTTTAATATCATAGTTATTGTTATTGTGCGCTGTTGAGTTGGAACTGACACATAGCTGACCCTAAAGAGAGTTTTCCAGGGACAGTAAATACATGGTCAGTCCCTGTGCAGTTAATAGCCTCTGAAAACCTTCCGGAGGGTAGCTATGGGTCAGTACTGATTTAACAACAACAAAAATAAATATCATGGTAGATGTATTTTTTTATAAAAGCAGTGCACCTGTATAGATAAGCAATTTTTGTGCTGGCTTTCAGATAGGATTCTTAGTGGGAAAAAGGAACTTAACTGGTTTAAACGAAATAAAGATTTATAGAGCTCTGGTGATCTAGTGATAAGGAGTTGCACTGCCAACTCAAAGGCATGTGGTTTGAGTCCATTAGCTTACTCGATGGGAGAAAGATGGGCAATCCCCTCCTATGTGATTTACAGATTTTAGAAACCTGTTGGAGTCTATCAACTCTGAATTGCCAGTTCAATAGTACATAACCACAACAAAAGCATACACTTATAAGCAGGAGCTGTGAGGATCATAGGAATTTCTGGCAGGTTTTAGGGTTAGACACGCGAACAATGCTCAAATTGCCTTACTGCAGATTGACCCAAGTGTGACAGATCACCTCACCCAAGACTGGGTCAGCACGTTCTTGCTTCCTTTTCGAAACTGGATGAACTTCTGCCACATCTTATTTTTGGTGAGAAAATATTTTTCACATAGTTCTGTCTTATTCCTGTTAGCCTTGTCCAAATTAGCTGAATGGCAGAGCCCTCAGGCATTTCCTGAGTGCTGGTTGTGGCAAAAGCGATTTCATAACTTTTACCCCAAGACGAGGTCGGGGTTGTTTAAGGTAAGGAGCTCCCTGTACACCACTAGGAATTCTTTGGCTGTTAATAGCTCAGTGTATAAAAAATACCTATGGCATCTTCTGAGAAGAACAGCTGTCCTTTACAGTGTCCTTTGACTTATAACCTCTATTAAAGACAGTATAAAAAGTCTTCATTCCTTGTTTCCAAAGCTGTAATCTTTACATAAGCAGATTTTCTGTCTTTCTGCCATAGAACAGCCGGTAAGTTTGAACCACCAGAATTTTACAACAGATAAGTACTGAACCACATCACCACCAAAGATCCTTTGTCACAGGCAAAAGCATATCATTCTTTCTGACTTCCTAGGCTATTTCACTTGAATATCTCCTATTGAAACTGAGTTTTCAAAATAGCTCAGTAGTGAGGAGCTAATGCATCAGTAACAATGGTCCTTGGATGTTACACCTCAAGTTATACTTCAGGAAAGTCTGGTGAGAGTTCTACACTTGTCACCACTTCCATCAGCTCCCACTCTGCCATCATTCTTTATGAAGAATTTGATATTCCTCTAATTTGCATCACCCAGTCAGGATTCTGTCTTGTATGGGACTCTACTGACAGAGTTAAGATTACATTCTCTGCTGATAGCTGCCAGGGGTCCCTTTGGCTTTCATGATGAGGGTAAGGTCTTGCTTCCTAGTTGGTCTGTGAAAGAAGTTTCTTTCTCCTCCATACAAACGATGATTAGATACCATGCAAGCAAAAGCAACAACCACCTTGGAAAATATCCACAATATCTCTGTTGGAGGCACAAGTACTTGAGGTGTAGAAATAACTACTTATCAGGGAAAGACTATGCCTGGCAGGTGTATGTATATGCTTAAGTCTTTCAGCTGCTAACAGAAAAGTTGGAAGCTTAAGTTTGCACAAAGCCATGTTAGAAGAAAGCCCTGTAGATGATCAAAGAGTCTGAATGTTCACAGTTGAAATCACAGCCTCCAAGGTGACTTGGAGAAAGTTCAATGAGGGCAGGAGTAAAGGGAAGAACAGCTAGGTGTGTGGATTATAGTCACATGCACACGACTGCAGAGCATCTTAGTGGGGCCCTCAGTCATTATCAGTCATTTACTTGGTGAAGTGAAAGGGACAAAAATAATGATGCTGACTATGAGTTTTGTTGCCCGTATTAAGGAACTCGGACTCCCTTTGTTATATTTTTCAAGCTAGAGATCAGAGACATCACCCTTATGACTTTATTTGTTAATTTTTCCTAAAGAATAATATGATTTTGTAAAAATTTCATGTGCCTATCATAAAAAGAAAAATTAATATCCTTGAAGCTCATGATGAGAGTAAGCTATCATTCCAGTGGGGAAAGATATTAACGTTTGATGAATATTTAATGAATATTACCTAGACATCTCTTTATTTCTAAAACAAAACTTTATAAGTGGAAATAATTTCAGGAAAATGTGATACCTGGACATCTCTTTATTTCTAAAACAAAACTTTATAAGTGGAAATAATTTTAGGAAAATGTGATCCTAGTAAATATGCTACTTAAAGATAAGTAAGCCAAAATAAATTTAAAAGATAAAACCATACTAAAGATAAGCCATATTAAGTTTCACTTTACCTGAGGGAAATTGAAACAAATAAATGAATTTTTCAAAGAATTACTAACCTTGAAGCTCTGGTGGTGTAGTGGTAAGGAACTGTGCTGCCAACACAAAGTTACATGATTTAAATCTACCAGCTACTCCAGAAGAGAAACATGGTTAATCTACTCTCTTGCAATTTATTTGATTTTAAAACTCACTGTAGAGTCAGCAGTTATGGATAGTTCTGACTCGATGGTATCAAACAACAGATATATCTTTCTTTAATCATAACTTTTATTATATGAAATAATACAGTAAAATCTCATACATTTTTACAAATAAATGTAGTTTTATTTGACACATTTTGCAAAGATTTTGGTATATATTAGTAAACATTCTCCTATTACACTAAATAAATAAAAATTTAGATTATATGTAGCAATATCTTGCTCTCCAAAATAAGCACTAGGGATTAGTTTTACTTGTTTTTGAAATTCCATGTAGATTGAATCATGCAGTGCTTTTTTTTAAGTCTGCTTACTCTTGATAATTACTATATTTGCAACTCACTCTTGTTGGATGAAGCAATAACTCATTCTTTTAATCACTGTATAGTTTCTTTGTATACTATAGTAAAATTTACTTATTCATTTTACTGTCAGTCTATATAATGAATAAAACTACAGTGAAAATTTTCATGCCATTTGCTGCACATATGTGCTCATTTTCTAGGGCAAATGCCTAAAGAGTGAGATTGCTGGATTATAGGGTGTGCATGTGCTTATTATTAGCAGACACTGAAAAACTGCAGATACTACAACTTCACAAAAATGGCTATTACCACATTACATTTTCATTAGCACTGTGTGAGAGTTCCAGTTGTTCTACATCTTTGTCAATCCTGAGCAATTTAATTAAAAGCAAAAAAGTCATCCTGATGGGTGGTGGTATAACATTTTCAATCTGCTTTACTTTTGACCAAAATTATTGAGCATCTTTTTATATGGATCTTAGTCACTTGTTGTCATTGTTGTTAGATGCCTTTTGACTGGAAAGTCATAGAGGAGTGATTCTCATGTCATCTGAAATCTCTTCTGTTCTTGTTTCAAAGTGCTTTTGAATCTAGTGACACTATGAGCAACTGCGGCATCCTTATCATCTCTGACACATTTGAGTCCACTGCTGCAGTCACTGTGTCAATCCAACTCATTGAAGGTCTTCATATCTTTTTCTGACTCTCCATTTTCTAAGAATGATGTCCCTTTTCAAGAACAGCCTCTCCCAGCAATATGCTCAAAGTATGTGAGATGAAGCTTAGTCATCTTTGTCTTCAAGGAGAACATATGCCTGCACTTTTTCCAAGCCATATCTGTTTATTCTTTTGGAAGCATATAAGATATTCAGTACTATTCTCCCACATCACAGCTGAAAACTATTGATTTTTTTTTCTATTATCTTTATTCATTGGCTAGCTCTCAGATGCAAGTGACTGAAAAGACCATGGACTGAATCAGGAACATCTTAGTCTTCAAACTGATATCATTGATTCTCAGTAATTTAGAGAGGACAGAACTTGCCCATTGCAGTGCATCTCCTGATGTCGTGACTACAGGTACTGAGGGTACTGATTATGGATCCTAGTAATAGGAAATCATTGACAATTTTGATCTTTTTCTCCATCTATCGTAATGTGGCTTATTGTTCCAGTGATGATTTTTCTTCTTGATGTTGAGATGTGATCGTTATTGAAGGCTGTAGTCTTTGATCTGTTGCAAGTCTTCCTCACTTTCAATAAGGAAGATTTTATCATCTTCATAATAAAGATTGGGTGTGGTATTTCCCTTTTTTAAAAATACTGGTTTGTTTACAAAGTTTGTATACATTGTTTTTCACACCAACTCTTTCCCATTTCCATCACCCCCCTCCACCCATCAAATTGTGCTGTCCTATGAATAACCACTCTCCACACCCACCAATCCTCACTCCTCTGTTCCTCCCACCTTTGTATCCTCATACTGTTTCTAAAATAATGGTTTTATAAAATATTTGTTCTTATAGGACTGAGTTCACTCAGCATAAGGCTCTCCAGTCCCTCCCAAGTTAGATAGTGATTTAAAAAATCATTGCTCCTACGTGTTGCTTAGTATTCTATTGTGTGAATATATCATAGTTTCTCAATCTATTCTATTGTCATTGGAAATTTAGGCTGTTTCCATTTTCTTGCGATAATGAATAAAGCTGCTATGAATATTGATGTACAAGTCTCTGTTTGTGCCTCTGTTCTCATTTTCTCAGGGTATATTACAAGTAGTGGAATAGCTGGACCGTGTGGAATTTATATGTTCAGCTGTTTGAGGAAAGGCCAAACTGCCTTCAAAAGTGGTTGTACCATTTTACAATCCCACCAGCAGTGTATAAGAGTGTCCTTCAACAACAAATGGATAGAGAAGCTCTGGTATATCCACACAATGGAATACTATGCTGAAGTGAAAAACAAGGAACTTATAAAATATTATGCAAAATGGGTGACCCTGGAGGACATTATTCTGAGTGAAATATCTCAGTCACAAAAAGCAAATACTGCATAATGCCATTTTAAAAAAAGAGGACTGACATAGGGTTGGGGGAGACTGAAAAAGAGGGGATAAATAATGTATAGTGTATTGAAACAGATGGGGGAGGGAACTGTTTAAAAGGTATATATGATTAGATGTTATTATCATGACAGGAGTCCAGAATAAAGGCAGCATAGTGGAGTGGACTTGGGAGAAGGGATTGTGTAACAGTAAAGAATTTTTCTTTTACTTTCAAAGAGAAGAGTGAATTGGGGGAAAGGGGCAGAGAGAAAAGTACAACAATGAATGAATGGAAATCAAAAGTCTCTGCAAACTTTTATTAAAATTAATAAAAAAATTAAAAAAGAATTCCTTTATCACCACATCCTCTCCAACATTTATTACTTGCTGTCCTGTTAAACTTTGCCACTACGACTGGAGTGAAATGGTTTTGATTTGCATTTCTCTGATTGCCAATGAATTTGAACATTTCTTCATGTATCTGTTGGCAATCTGAATATTTCCTCTGTGAAAAGTCTTTCCATGTCTTTTGCCTGTTTTGTAATTGTATTATTAGTCTTTTTCTTGTGGAGGTCCTATAGGATTCTATAAACTGTCAATATGAGACCCTTATCTGAAAAGATATTGCCAAATGATTTTTTTCCCAATGAGTAGGCTTTCTTTTTATTCTGCTGGAAAAAGTTTCTGATGCACACAGGGATTTAATCTTTAGAAAGCCACATTCATCAAATTTATCCTCTTCAGACTGAGAATTTCTGGATGTATTTTGCAGTCTCTGTATAAGCTTGATTCCAGTCTGATGACGTTTATGGTTTGAGGCTTTAGTCCCAAGTTTGATCCATCGTAAGTTGACTTTTGTGTTTCGTGTGAGATGTGGATCCTGTTTCAGCTTTCTCGAGGAAGCAATCCAATTTTGACACCACCATTTGTTGAAGAGATTGTCATTTCTCCATTTGATAAGTTTTATTTACCTGTCGAATATAAATTGAGCATATGTAGCTGGGTCAATTTCTGTGTTTTCAATTCTGTTCCATTGGTCTATGAACCTGTCATTATACCAGTATAATACTATTTTAATTATTACTGCTGTGCAGTAGGTTTTGAGGTCAGGGAGTGTTGTGTCACCCACCTCATTTATGTTTTTCAGAAGTGCTTTGCTTATTCTTGGTCTCTTTCCTCTCTAAACAAACTTGACAATTTTCCCCTTTTGATCTCCTTGACAAATGAATATGGTACCTGGGTTAAGATTGGGTTGAACATGTAGATTTCTTTTGAAAGGATGTCATTTTCACAATATTGAGTCTTCTTATCCATGAACGGGGCACATTTTTCCATTTCTTTGGTTATCTTATTGTCTCTAGAAATGGTCTCTCAGAAATATTCTGTAGTTTTCTTTATACAGGTCTTTTGTGTCTCTAGTTATATTCACTTCCAAGTATCTTAATTTCTGGATGACTATTATAATTGATATTGCTTTCTTCATTTCATTCTCTGAGTTCTTTTTGTTACTGTAAAGGAATCCCACTGATTTTTTAAAATATTGATCTTTCAGCCTGCCACTCTACTAATTTGATCTACTAGCTCTAACAGTTATTTTGTTGAGTCTTTGGGGTTTTCTGTGTACGCTATCATCTCATCTGCATATAGTGACAATTTTTGTTTTGTTTTTGCCAATTTGGATGCCTTACTTGAACATGAGTAGGTACCAGAAGAAATAAAAAACGAAATTAACACCACAACAAGATAAAGGCAAATAACCAATTGAAAAATGGGCACAGGATATGAACAGATACTTCACCAAAGAAGACATTCAGATGGCAAACCAACACATGAGGAAATGTTAAAAATTCCTAGCTCTAAGATAGATGTAAATAAGAACAACTATGAGGTATCATCTTACCCCAGTAATAGTAGCAAAATTTAATAAGCAGCAAAAAATAAATGCTGGTGAGGATGTGGAGAATATGGAACACTTATTCACTGTTGGTGAGAGTGTAAAATGTTGCAACCACTAAGGAAGACTGTATGGTACTTTCTCAAAATGTTAAAAATAGCAATAACATTTGACCCAGCAATTCCACTATGGAGCATTTACCCTAAAGAAAGCATAATCGCCACTCAAGCAGATATTTGCACATTCATGTTTATTGTGGCTATGTTCGCAATAGCAAAGAGCTGGAAACAGCCAAAATGCCCATCAACAAACAGATGGATAGAGAAGCTCTGGTATATTCACACAATGGAATACTATGCAGCATTAAAAAACAAGAAACTCTTGAAATATTATGCAAAATGGATGATCCTTGAGGACATTTTGCTGAATGAAGTATCTCAGTCCCAGAAGGACAAATATTGCTTAGAGCCACTGTTGTAAAACGGGACTGACATCGGGGTTGAGGGAAGACAGAGAATGAGGGGAGGAATGATGTATATTGTATTGAAACAGATGAGGGAGAGAAGTGTTTAAGAGAGACCTATGATTAGGTATTATTTTCATGACAGGAGTCCAGAATGAAGGCTGCACAGTGGAGTGGACTTTGGGGATAGGGATTGTATAACAATGAAAGAGTTTTACTTTTCCTTTTCAAGGAGAAGAGTGACTTGTGGGAGAGGGGGTGGGCAGGGAGAAAAGCACAACAATGAATGATTGGAAACCCTAAGTTTCTCTAAACTTTCATTAAAATTATTGAAAAAATATGAAATTAAAAAGTTTCTTGAAACAAATGACAATGAAAATGCAAGTCACCAAAACCTCTGGAAATAGCAAAAGCAGTAATCACATGCCAAATTATAGAAATAAACAAGCACATCAAAAGGCAGGAAAAATGACCGTTTACTTTCTAACCCAACATCTCCAACAAATTGAAAAAGAACAGCAAGAAAACCCATCAGCTTCTAAAAAAACGGAAATTATAAAAATTAGAGCAGCGATAAATGAAATAGAAAAAAAAAACATACCCAGTTGAATCTATCAACAAAACTAGGAGTTGGTTCTTTGAAAAAATCAATAAAATCAACAAAACACTAGCAAAACTAACAAAGGAAAAGAAGGAAAAGACAGATAATCTGAATAAAAGGTGAAATGAGCAATGTCACAACAGAACCAACTAAAAGAAAGGGTAACATTGAAATATTATGAAAATCTACATTCAAACATTGTTGCTCTTCAGTAATTTGGAGAAGTTTGTGACAGCAGACTTCCCAATACAATTGATCTTTTCCTTTCCTGGTTGCTGGTGCCAAGACTGTTGATTGTAGAACCACACAAACGGAGGTTGTCAACAATCTCAATCTCTTCAGCATCTATCATGCCCAGCGGTGCATCTATCATGCCCAGCATAATCAGCCCAGTGGTGAGAATCTTTTTTTCTTGATGTTGTGCTTCAATCCATATTGAAGGCTGCAGTCTTTGACCTTCTGTAGCAAGTGCTTCAGGTTCTCCTCATTTTCAACAAGCACGGTTGTGTCATTTGCAGAACACAGATTGTTGATGAGTCTACCTCCAATCCTAATACCACACTTTTCATCAGAGAGCCAAGCCTCCTGGATAATCTATTCTGCATATATATTGAAAAAATATGCAGATAAGAAACATCCTTCATGCACACTCTTCCCAATTTTGAACCAATGTTTCCTTGGTCTATTCTGATGACTGCCTCTTAGTCCACATATAGGTTTACCATAAGCACAATCAAGTGTTCTGGGATTCCCATTCTTCTCAGAGTCAGCCACAGTTTGTTGTGATCCACATGGTCTTTGCAATTACTTGGTATGCATCAGAGAGCTGGACAACGACACGGGATGACAGAAGGAGAGTTGACGCCTTTGAGCTTTGGTGCTGGAAAAGAGTATCGAATGTACCATGGACTGCTAGAACAAACACATTCATCCTGGAAAGGGTAAAGCCAGGCTGTTTCATGGAGGCTAGGATTCTGAAGGTTCGACTAACATACTTCGGACATGTTGCAAGGCAAGATCAGTCCTTGGAGAGGGACCTCATGCTTGGGACGGTGGAGGGACAGCACAGGAGAAGAAGAACCTTGATGAGATGGATTGATTCACTCACTGGGGCAATGAGGATAGGCATCTCAGTGACAATAAGATTGGCACGGGAGAGAGCAGGATTTAGGGCTGTGGTACATAGGGTTACTTTGAGACACAAGCAATTCAAAGGCACATAACAACAACAACAACAACATACTCAAATATAAAGAAATTAGAGGAAATGGACAAATACTTAGAAATTCACAACCTACTTAACCTGACACCAACTGAAATTGAACACCTGAAGAGACCCATTACAAAAGAAGAAATTTAAAAGGTAGTAAAACAAATTCTAGCCAAAAAAAGCCTTGGACCAGATGGTTTCACAAGTGAATTTTATTAAACATTGAGAGAGGAATTGTCACCAATTTTACATAAACTCTTTCAGAAAATAGAAAAAGATTAAATTTTCCCAGACTCATTCTATAAAACAAACTTATCCTTGATACCAAAACCAAGTAAAGATACCATCAAAATAGAAAACTACTATCTCTCGTGAACATGGATGCAAACCCCCTGAATAAAATCCTGACCAATAGAATCTCTCTCTCTCTTTCTCTCTCTCTCTCTCTCTC
>NW_006399762.1:4535747-4536754 GCF_000299155.1 Elephantulus edwardii
TACACCCTCCCCAATTTTGAACCACACAGTGTTGCCCTGCTCTGTTCTGACAAAAATAGGATTAGAGGGGAATTTTTTCAACATAGTAAAAAGTACATACATAGGGTTTTCAGAGGCCTGCTATTTCAAAAGTGTATGGCCAATCCTTCTTCCTAGTCTGTTGTAATCTGAATTTTCAGATTTGGAGAAGTATCAGATAGACCAGCATTTTATAGAAAAAGTGAAAGGTATATCCCTTATTGTAGAGTTAACCATTAGTATCAGTGTTGTCCCTGCCTTTGCAACACTTGTCTTTACCCACTTATTTCCCTGCTTCACCATCCACCAGGATACCCGTCCAATTCTACCCACTCCCTTCACATCTATCTTCCATTGACCAGTCCTTGATATAATAGCTTATATATCAAGCATCCTTGGCTTCTGTGATTCCAAACACGTTGGCTTCTGGTAGTTTCTTATGTTGGGACCAGTGTCTCCGAAGTTTAGTGGTAATGTTTCCCGGATGAAGGCGATGTATCCTATAGAACTGGTGTGTATATAGGTTTTTCTTGGCCCGATGGCAGCAGGCCCAAGGGCCTGAATGACTTCTGCGCGGGTTTGGCCTCTTCATTGTTACCTGGGAAATGGTGGGGAGTTCTTTCTATGGACCCTTCAGCTCTCCAGTGTCTCAACAATCTGCATTATGCAGATTACACACTTCTGCTTGCTGAAACGGAGGAGGACCTGAAGCAACTGCTGCAGAGGCTCAAGGACTGTAGCCTCCAATATGGATTGAGGCTCCATGTAAAAAAAGACAAAGATTCTCACCACTGGGCCAATTGGAAGCATCAGGATGGATGGTGAAGAGATTGATATTGTTCACAGCTTTAGTTTGCTTGGTTCCACAGTCAACACTCTTGGCACAAGTAGCCAGGAAATTAAAAGGCACATTGCCATGGGAAAGTCTGCTGTTAGGGACCTCTCCAAAGTACTGAAGAGCAATGGTGTCTCTCTGGAGACTAGGGTGT
>NW_006399762.1:4537489-4544331 GCF_000299155.1 Elephantulus edwardii
GATGGAATATCAACATACAAAAATCAATTTGGTTTCTCTACAGTGTCAAAGAGAATACAGAGCTGGAGCTGAGAATATCCTTCACAATAGCTAATTACAAGATTAAATACTTGAGAGTGTACCTAAGCAGAAGCGCAAAGGATCTATTCAAAGAAAATTACAAAATGGTACTAAAAGAAACAAAACCAGACCTGGATAATTGGAAAAATATACCTAGCTCTTGGATAGGAAGACTCAATATTGTAAAAATGACAATACTACCAAAGGCAATTTACACATTCAATGCAATCTCAATTCCATTCTTCAACTAGATGGAAAAGGTTATCTCCAATTTCATTTGGAATGGAAAGAGGCCCCAAATAATCAAAGCACTCCTTAAAATGAGAAACTAGGTAGGAGGCACCTCAGTGCCTGATTTGGAATCCTATTACACTTCCGTGGTGGTCAAGACAGTGTGGTACTGGTACAATGACAGACACATAGAAATAAAATATCTAGATGCTGAGGGAGTTTAGGACATTTTCCTCATACCCTTTTTGCTCCCTTACCTGCTAGATTTGCTCACTTCCTCCCCTAATATTTTCATCTGGTTGACTTTTGGGCCACATTTGATAACTCTACTCCAAACTAACCAGATGTCTTTGAATTGACTCCAAAGGAGCATGACCTCATGTGTATCTAAATAGAAGGTCAACTTGAGAACACAAAGAAAAGTATTATAATGGAATGTGCAGAGAGCTGGAATTGGAGAATTAAAAGTGAAGAACTTGCTCTGCATTATTCAAGCTGAGAGAACTTAAAAACAAATTTAAGCATTGAGTGACAATATTGGAAGATGCTATGTATTGAATGACTCAGAAAGTGTAAAAAGAATATGAAGGGAATAAACAAAATCATTGTACCAAAAAGCACTGATTGACACTGATGAATTTCAGGAAGCCCCATGTGAGCAGAAGCCAATGGTAATGAAGGATGAAGTGGAAGTTGCATCGAAAGAATTGGCAAAATGTAAGGTGCCAGGAATTGATGGGATATCAATTGACTTGTTTCAATTAACAGATGCAGCTCTGGATGCACTTACTAGTCTATGCCAGAAAATTTGGAGGACTGCTGTCTGGCCAACAGAATGGAAGAGGTCCATGTTTATTCCAATTCCCAACAAAGGTGACCCAAAAGAATGTGGGAACTATAAAATAATATCATTAATATCATATGCAAGCAAAATACTATTGAAGATAATTAAAATATGGATACAACATTACATTGATAGGGAACAGACAGAAGTTCAAGCAGGATTTAGAAGAGGCCATGGCACCAAGAATGTCATTGCTGATGTCAGTTGGATCCAGGCTGAAGGTCAAGAATTCAAGAAAAATGTCTTTTTATGACTATGCAAAGGCATTTGACTATGTGGATCATAATAAGTTATTCTCATAATAAGTTATGAGAAGAAGAGAAATCCCAGAGCACTTGATTATTCTTATGCAAAAATAAAACCTAGACCAGGAGTTGGTTGTGCAAACACACCAAGGGAATACTACATGATTTAAGATTAAGAAGATAGTGAGTTAGCATTGCATTCTCTCTCCTTATCTCTTCAATCTGTATGTTTAGCAAATTATCCAAGAAGCTGAACTCTATGAAGAGGAATGTGGCAAAAAGGATTGAAGAGAGACTCATCAATAACCTGTGTTATGCAGATGATGCAACTTGCCTGCTGAAAGGGAGAAGAACTTGAAGCACTTGTTGAAATAATACAGCCTTCAATATAGAATGCATCTCAAAATCAAGAAAAGAAATGTTTTTTACTACTGGACCAATAGGCAACATCATGATGGATAGAGAAAAGTTTGAAACTGAAACTGTCAACAACTTCATCTTACTTGGATTCACAATTAACCAAGGAATAGCCCCTTCTATTCCGGTATCAGTAGTTAGGAAATCAGGAGACATATTGCACTGATAAAGTCTGCAGTTAAGGACATCTCCAAATTGTTGAGAAGTAATGATGCCAGTTTGAGGACTAAGTGCATCTGATTTAAGCCATGATCTTCCAACCACTTGCTATGCATCTGAGAGCTGGATAATGAATAAGGATGACAGAAGAAGATCTCATGTCTTTGAGCTGTTGTGTTGGAGAAGAGGACTGAACGTCCCATGGACTGCTTAAAGAACAAAGCAAACTGTCTTGGAGACTGTGCAGCCAGAGTGCTCTTTGGAGGCAAAGATGATGAAGCTTTGCCTCATATATCTCAGGCATGCTTCTAGAAGGCGCTATTCCTTGAAGAGCGACATAATACTTGGAAAGCTGGAAGGTTGTTGAGGGAGAGGAGATCTTCAACCAGGTGGATGGACACTGTAACTGCCGCAATGGGTTCTAATGTGTCAGGAATTGTGAGGATGGCACAGGCTAAGTCAGAGTTCAGATCTGTTTTTCATAGGGCTGTTATGGGTCCTACTTGACAGCGACTAACAACAATGTGGGAGATGTAGAAGAGTTTCTGAACTTTTCCTTACATAAATCATCATATTCCTAACACATTTTAAAAGCACTTTGTGGCTTTCTGTTGTTTTACTTTCAAGATTCCCGAATAAAACAAGAGATGATTAGCACAGCTGAAATAGGGGTTAAAATGAAACCTAAACAGGCATGCTTAGGTTTCAGACAGCAACACCACTTTCTAAAATCATCAGCATCTCACTGCTAGCATTGAACAAATGAGCCTTTTCCCTTTTTGTTCTCTTGGTTTGTTCTCCATAAACATAGCCATCTGCTAAAACATAAAATAAGACTTGCTGAAATGGAGGGCTATGTGCCTGGGCACAGATCTCTAAAGCAGCTGATAGCATATCTTTCCCTAGGCGGACACTTAGAAATAGGTGCCCTTGGCTGTGGTTTAACTACGATCCTGTCTAGTAGCAAGAAGGAGGATGAAACAGGTCATTATGCCTCTGCAATTCCAGCAGTTTCACACTTCTGTGTCAGGAACTATTAAAGCTAGCTTAGATCATGTAGAGGGAAATTTGCTAATGGCTACCTCCTATGCTGTGAGGTTTTTTGTTGTTGCTGTTGTTGTTGTTTTTTTCCCCCCCCCCCCCCGGATTTCTGGTTAGAAATTCAGACACTTTACTGAGGCAGTTTATAACTCTGATAAAGCATCTGCCTTAGTTATCTAGTGCTGCTGCAACAGAAGTACTGAGTTGTTTTAACAACCTCAATTTTTTTCTTTTAGCATTTAAGGAGCTATAAAGCTTTAAGAATTAATGCCTTTGACTTGTGGTGCTGGAGAAGACTATTGAACATATCATGGGCTACCAAGAGAACAAACAGGTTTGTCCTACAGAGGGTGAAACCAAGTTTCTTTCTGGAGGCAAGGCTTTTGAAGTTTCATCTCACATACTTTGGTCATGTTACCAGAAGGACTAGTCCTTGGAGAAGGACATCAGGCTTGGAAAGGTACAGGGACAATGCAGGAGAAGATGACCCTGGATAAGATGGATTAACACAACAACTAGGTTAACAGGGACAGATGTGTCAGTCAGTGGGATTGGCTTAGGATAGGACAGAGTTCAGAGCTATTGTGCATTGGGTCACTATGAGTTGCTAATGACTTGATGATACGTAACAACAAGACAAGGCTTTATTCAGAGTCACATCTCTAGGAAAAGGCTTCCTTTCTCTGTGTTGTGTTCAAAGGAAGGTCTTTGTTTCCTTGTAACATCTACTGGCCCAATGCCCCTTAGAGATATCCACAGATCTTGTTCTTAAATGGCGTCACGGAAGTTGTAGAGGAGAATGGGGTCAAAGATGCACTCTTCTCTTGCATGTTCTTTCTGGGCAATACCAACGTATCTGTCTCTGCTTGATTCTCTCTGTTTTTATTTCAAGTAAAATAAAGCCATACCTAAGGGAAACTGCTCTTACAGAAGATTAGGGTTGTGATGGGATTAGGAGTATTGCTTCCCACCTTTAATCATTTTAGAGTGAATTGGCTTATTAGATCATTCCAGATAATTACATAACTGCCACATTACATTGTTACATTCCAAACACAGAGAATCTTAGCATATCCAAGTAAACAGTTTTTCTACGGGGATACTTTTCAATCTATGACAGCGTCTATTACTGCTCAATCACCAATATCCAGATTAAATAAAATTTATATTCTCATTTGACTATGTAGATCATAACAAACTAAGAATAGCACAAAGAAGAACGGGAATTCCGGAGCAGTCAACTATGCTTAAATGACCAAGAAACTGTTGTCTGAACAAAGCAAGGTAACACTGTGTGGTTTTAAATCAGGAATGGTGTATGCCAGAGTTATGTCTTTTCTCCATACCTTTTCAATCTATATGCTGAGCAAATCATTAAAAAAGCCGAACTCTATGAAGAAGAATGTGAAATCAGAATTGGAAGAAATCTCATCAACAACCTGCATTTATGCAGATGCCACAACCTTGCTTGCTGAGAGTGAGGAGGACATGAAATGCTTGCTGCAGAAGATCAAGGAATGCAACCTTTGGTATTGGTTGCATATCAACATCAAGAAGACAAAAATCCTCACCACTGAATCAATAAGAAACACCATGATAAACGAACAAAACATTGAAATTATCAATGATTTAGTTTTATTGGACCCATAATCAACATCCTTGATACCAGTAGTCAGATATCTACTGTCAGGGACCTCTCCAAAATACTGAGGAAAAAATGACATTAGTTTGAAGAGTAAGGTGAGTCTTATTTAGGACCTGGTCTTTTCAGTAACTTGCTATGCATTTGAAGGGATAAAGAAAAAGAATTGATGCCTTTGTGTTGTGGTGTTGGAGAAGAGTATTGAATATTCTATGCTTGGGAAAAAGTGCAGACAGAATGCTTTTTAGTTATGAGGATGGTGGAGCTTTGTCTCACAGCCTTTGGTCAAGCTGCTAAGAAAGCTATTCCTTGGGAAAGGACATTATTATTGGAAATGTGGAGAAGCCTGTAAAGGAGGCGAAGATCAATGAGATAAACTGACACAGTGACTGCAGAAAAGAGTTCATATGTGTCAGAGGTGATAAGGATGGCACAGGATAGGACAGGGTTCAGATCTGCTGTTCATAGAGTTACTGTGAGGTGCGTTGACTCAATGGTACACTATAACAACAAGAATACTGTTATATTCTATATAGCTTATATACAGTATTTCTCCAAATCTTCTTTATTATCTATATTTCACACAAGAACAAACTCATATTTTTATATATAAAGTAATTTGTGTTGGCAGAGTTCTATTCAAAGTTAAATCTACCTCCAAATCCCTTATTTTTATCTGGAAGACTTTCCTATAATTGCAAAACCTATTATATGTGAAGGCAGGAGAAGGCTAAGTCATCCCTGAATACAAAATTTTTCTCAATCTTTCAGATTGACCTTTGCTTCCAAGCCCAAACAAAATTACTTGGTCCATAGCAATTCTTCTGCAGTAATCCAAATATTCTTGAAAACTCTTGGGAAAGGATGACATTTGCTTAATTGTCACTTGTTATCTTGAACAGTAATTTGTTCTTTTCTTGGTACATTGGTTTTTTTCATCTATAAACTTTTATTAAAATCACAATGAAAATAAAAAATTTTATTTAAAAAAGGATTGGAAGTACGAAAAGCAAAGAAAGACTAAGAAAATACCACAGAACTGAAAAGAATAAGAAAATATAGGGAGCTCTCTTGGATCAGTGGAGATCTGCTGCAAACCCAAAGGTGTGAAGTTCAAATTCATCAGCTGTTCTGCAGGAGTAAGATAGACAATCTCCTCTCAAATGATTTACAGCTTCTGAAAAGGCACTGGAGGGTCAGCTGTGGGTTGATTTTGACTTGATGGCAATGAGATATACTCATTACTTTTAGTGATTTAAGTAAAATAAAAAAACTGGAAAAGTAGAAAATTTTAAAAAAGAAAGAAATCCCAAGGCTTCTCCATGTGTTGCAGTCAGGAAATTTCAACTGAAACTGTTTTCTTGATGTTGAACTTCAGTTCATATTGAAGGCTGCAGTTCTTGACCTTCTGCAGCAAATGTCTCAGGTCCTCCTCAGTTTCAACAAGCAAGGCTGTGTCATCTGCATAACACAGGTTGTTGATAAGTCTTCCTCCAATCTTGGTGCCACATTCATCCTCATAAAGTCTAGCCTCACAAATGATATGTCCTGCATATAGATTGGAAGGGTATGGAGATAGGATGCATCCCTGGCATATACCCTTCCTGATCTTGAACCACACTCAGTTCTAACTAATGCCTCCTGGTCTAAGTATAGGTTTTGCATGAGTGCAGTCAAATGTTCTGGGATTCCTGTTCTTCTCAAGGTTAGTCACAATTTGTTGTGATCCACACAGTCAAGGAATTAATGGTATATCAATTGATTTCAACAAACAGATGCTTCCCTGAACACACTCAGAAGGTTGCGCTAAGAAATCTCGAGGACAAGTACCTGGCCAACTGACTGGAAGAATTCCACATTTATTTCCATTCTCAAAAAAGGTGATCCAACAGTTGTTGTTGTTGTTTTTGTTGTTATATGCCATTGCGTGTTCCTAGTGGTATGGCCTCTTCTGAACTCAGCCTGCACATCTGGAAGTTCTCTGTTGAGATACTCTTCCAGTCATTTTTGGATAATCTCCAACAGGATCTTGCTTGCATATGATAATAATGATATTGTTCAATAATTTCCATACTCTGTTGGACACTGCTCTGGATGTGTTCACTAAGTTGTGCCAAGAAATCTGGAGGACAGCCAGCTGGCCGACTGACTGAAAAAGATCGATATTTGTTCCCATTCCAAAGAAAGGTGACCCAACAGAGTG
>NW_006399762.1:4545551-4549503 GCF_000299155.1 Elephantulus edwardii
CACAGGATAGAACAGTGTTTAGAGTTCTTGGTACATTTTTACAGCTATAGCCCTCTAAGGGACAACTTGGTATCTCTACTCATTGCCAGAAACACTCATAAGGTTGTTCTAATAATTTAAAATCATATGATCTATTAGAAAGGACGTATAGTATAGAAGTTTAAGGTCGGTGTCCACTTTAATTGTAGCTGAGACCATGGCTAATCCCCATACTTGAAGACACACACTGACAGCCTTTCTCCCTGAGCTGTGCACACTCTATGGACCTCTTCTTTCTGCTCATCCTTATCATGCCTTATCTATACCATATCTCCATCCTGACATGCAAACAAAAAATCCATTAAATTCACAGGAATGATGTCACGTTGTCCCAATGGGCAGCCTTTTGCATATTAATATTGTATCAGAAGTATCTTCATTTGGATAACATAACCAATTCCAAAGTTTCCTCAAAGGGAAGGAAGACAAACTGAAAATAATTTATATCTTTAGTCATACTATGTCTTGAAGGACGTGCAAGCAGGAGGCTCCTTAGTGTCAACAATGGTGAAACTTCATCTCACATAATTTGAGATTGTTGTCAAGAAAGATCAGCCCTAAGAAAAAAAGACATCATGCTGGGAAAATGTCAGAGAGAGGACAACTCTTTACAAGATAAACTGACACAGTGATTACAACAAGGGGCTTGAGCATGGCAGAGGTAATGATCATGAGCATAATGAGCATGGCATAGGATAGGATCAGATGCTGATCTGTGGTTTATAAGTTTGCTGAGAGTTGAAGTTGACTCAAGGGAATCTAACAATAACAGTAACAATAACAAGCTAAACCTAATTTTTTTAAAAATCCGTTTTTAAGTTAAAAGTTTATTGTTGTTGTTAGGTGCCTTTGAGTTGGTACAACAGAATGAAATATTGCCCAGTTTTATTCCATCTTTATAGCCTTTGTTATGTTTGAGTCTGTTTTGCAATCACTGTATTAATCCGTCTAGTGGGGGGTCTTACTAATAGAGGGTTTTTCACTGACTATCTCCTTTACCAACCATGTCCTAATAACATGTACAAAGTCCGTAAGACAAAGCCTCACCATTATAGCCTATCAGGAGCCTTCTGGTCAACATCATACTTCCAACGCATCAGTTTGTCTTAGATTTGTCTTACTCCTTATTCAGTTTATACATGCATGAGGCAAATGAACATACCCAGCATGGGATTCTCTTAATAATATGTTTAACACTTCAATGAGGTCCTCAGACACATTTATGTCTAAGAAATATGTCATTCATTTGACTTTATGATTGCTACTTACAGGACTGCTGACTGGACACAAATGAAATTTTTGACAACTTTATCTTTTCTCCATTTACTATGATCAATATATAAGCATTGCTGTTGCTATGTGCTAGCAGAGTTGGAACTTACTCATAGCTGATCCTCTAGAGGTTTTTCAGAGGCTATAAATATTATGAGGGGAGATTACCCATCTTTTTCCCAAGGAGCAGCTGGTGGATTAGGACTGCCTATCTGTCATTGAGTACTTGGCAGTTCAACTCCTTACCCACTAGATCACAATAGCTTGGCCATATTTAATCAGACATAACATGATCTATTTATTATGCAGTAAGGAACTCTAGGGGCTAAATGATAAGGAGTATTGCCAACTCAAAGGCACTGAGTTCAAATCCAGTAGCTGCTCTTTTGGAGAAAGATGAGTAATCTCCTCTAGTGTGATTTACAGCCTCAGAAAGGCTGCTGGAAGGTCAGCTCTGCATAATTTCTGATTTGATAGCACATAACACCACTTCGCCGAAAATGACAAATTCAAGGTGAATAATGCTCCATCCATTCTTCAAAGGAACATTTCAAGGTTTGTCCTGAAGTCCAGGACAAACCCTACCAGTGATAAATTGATACCCATATGTATAGGGAAGTCTGGTATCCTAGTGGATGAAGAGTTGCACTGTTAACCCAAACGCAAACAGTTCAAATCCACCAGTTGCTCCTCAGTAAAAAGATGAGCAAACTCCTCCTCTGCAATTTACATCCTCTGAAAATCTGATGAAGGATCAGCTACAAGTTGGTTCCAACCCAAAGGCACTAAGATAGAGTCAGAGATAAGGAAGACCTATTAATACCACTATTATCCAAATATATGTACTAATCAGTAGTCAAAACTGAAGAAATTGGGAATGTTTACAATCTGAAATAGATCAAATATACAATCAAGATGCAGTGATAATAGCTACTGACTAGAATGCAAAGAGCTCTGACAACTTAATGGTAAAGTACTGAGCTGACAATGCAAAGGTACATGGTTTGAATCTACTAGCTGCACCTTGGAGACAGATGGGCAATCTTCTCTCCTGTGTGGTTTACTGCCTCTGAAAACCTGCTGGAGGGTCATTTATGAGTTGGTTCTGACTTAACAGTACACAACAGCAACAACAGAATGCAAAAATTGGAAACAACAAAGAAGGACTGGTGGCTGGATAATATGGCATTGGTGACAGAAATAAGACAAATGTCATTTTAGAATTTTGTACAAACAATGATTTATTCATTACTCTGATGTTCTAGGCTCTGAGAGCCTAGTGGCAAGAAGCTGCACTGCATTTCTGAAGGCAAGTAATTTGATGTTATCAGCTTCTCCATAGGAGAAGGATAGGCAATCTCCTCCTGTGTGACGAACTGCCTCAGAAAACCCACCAAAGGGTCAACTACGGGTTGGTTCTGACTCTACAGTATAAAACAAACACCACCATTTTTTTTAAAAGAAGGATGATGGCAATACATATCCTGATGTAATACATAGGAATTATCATCAGTCAGAACAAGTCCAGAGGATAGCTATGGTACAGACGATAAATTAATCATATGCAAGCTCAAACTGAAAGTGGGAAAAATAAAACAAGTGTACAAAGCCACATTACAGCCTCAGAAATCTCCTGCAAAATCAGCCATGAGTTGGTTCCAACTCCATGGCAATGAGTTTGAGTCTTTTAGTATTTACAGAAACAAATTGTCACATCTTTCTCCTACAGAGTGGCTTGATGGGTTTGAACTGTTCAAATTTCTTAGCACTCAATTACTTTAACCACAGTACCACCAGGATTCCATTAAGATAAAACAAAGCACTCTTAATTATCAGGTGAAGAACTTGAAATTATTTGAAAAGTTCTCTGTGCACATGCACACGTAAATAAGACTTCTCTAACCACTAAAAGGGTAAGAACTTGCAAACTACATTGTGGTGATTCACCAGGGTAGTATATATCTGCATATATGCATGTATGTATATATATGTATATAGGTATGTTGTTGTTGTTGTTGTTATGTGCCGTCAAGTTGTTTGCGACTCATAGCGACCCTATGTACAACAGCCCTAAACAGTGCTCTATCCTGTGCCAATCTCATTGCCTCTGACACACCCATCCCAAGTGCCCCAGTCACTGAATCAATCCACCTCTTAGAGGGTCTACCCCTCCTGCGCTGTCCCTCTACTCTACCCAGCATGATGTCCCTCTCTAAAGACCTGTCTCTCCTTGCAACACGTCCAAAGTATGTCAGATGAAGCCCCAGAATCCTTGCCTCCAAGGAGCAGCTTGGTTTAATCCTCTCTAGGAGGAATCTTTTTGTTTTCGTGGCAGTCCATGGTACATTCAATACTCTTCTCCAGCACCACAGTTCAAAGGCGTCAATTCTCCTTCTGTCCTCCCTAGTCATTGTCCAGTTCTCTGATGCATAACAAGTGATTGCAAAAACCATGGCCTGTATCAGGCAGACCTTATTCTCCAGAGAGACACTCTTGCTCTTGAGTATTTTGGAGAGGTCCCTAACCGCAGACTTTCCCATCGCAATACGTTTTTTTATTTCCTGGCTACTGGTGACAAGAGTGTTGACCGTGGAGCTGAGCAAACTGAAGCTGTGAACAATCTCAATCTCTTTGCCATCCA
>NW_006399762.1:4572920-4578601 GCF_000299155.1 Elephantulus edwardii
AGTAATGACAGTGGTAATGACTGAAGAAGTTCAAGTTGCACTGAGGACAGTGATTAAAAATATGGCTTCAGGAATTTGTGGAATATCAACTTACATGTTTTAAATAACAGAAACAGCCCTGAACATGATTGCCAGTCTATGCTAGGAAATTTGGAGGCAGCTGCTTGGCTAATTGGCTGGAAGATATCCATATTTGTTCCCATTCCCAAGAAAGGCAGTCAACAAATGTGGTAATCATAGAACAGTATCATTACTATCACAAGCAAGCAAAATATTGCTGAAGATCCAAAAATGACTATAATGGTATATTGACAGAGAACTCTTAGAAGCTCATTCTGTGCTTAGAAGATGCTACTGCATAAGGAATAAAATTGCAGATGTCAGATGGATCCTGGTTGAAACAAGAATATATCAGAAGAATGTTGGCTTTTTATTGATTATTGAGAAACATTTGAATGTGTGGATCATAACAAACTATGAATAAAAGAATTGAAATTTTAGGATAGTTAATGACGTTCTTACTAAACCTATACAGGGACCAATAAACTGTTCAAACAGAGCAAAAGAATGTTACATGGTTTTCAATCAGAAAAAGTGTGTCAGGATTGTGTCCTTTCTCCACACTTATTCAATGTGTATACTGAAGAAATAATTTGAAAAACTGGACTGTAAAAAGAAGAATGAATGTGGCACCAGGATCGGAAGAAGACTAAAAATCCTATGTTATGCAGATGATATGCTTTTGCATGCAGAAAGTGAGAAAGACTTGATAATCTTGCAGAAGAAGATCAGGGACTACAGTCTTCAATATGTACTGCTTCTCAATATTAAGAAGACAAAAATCTTCACCACTGGACCAATAAATAACTTCATGATAGGCTGAGAAAAGATTGAGATTGCCAACGATTTCATCTTACTTGGATCCACAGTCAACACCTTTGTTACCAGCAGTCAGGAGATCAGGAAATATATTTCATTGGGCAAGTCTGCTGGACAAGGGACATCATGCTAGGAAAGGGACAGGGTCAACAAAGGAGAGGGAGACCTTCAACTAGATAAACTAACTGTGATTGCAGCAATGAATTCAGGTGTGTCAGAGATGGTGAGGTTGGCACATGTTGGCCAGGGTTCAGATTTATTGTTCATAGGGTCACTATGAATCATACTAGACTCAACAGTACCAAATAACAATAACCTTTCAGAAAACATAGGAAGTTGCACTGCAGACTCAAGGCTAAGAGTCTCTGCTGGTTTGAATTCACATGCTACACCTCTGGGGTGGGGGTGGGGAGGGACAGTGTCCTCAATCTGCACAGTCTTTGAAAACTAATACAGGGTCACTATGCATTGCAACTGACTTGATGACAGTAAATTTGAGCTTTGAAACCTTCCAGGACAGTGAGCTAATTTTTGTTCTTGACAAATAAGATGAGGGTGGCTGAGTCTAGGCAGGCAAATGTACACTCAGATTTCTAGGAACAAACACAAGACATTCCAGTTAGAGAGAACATCTCCCATATCTGTATATACTCTATGAACTTCCTTGTTTGGAAGTTAAGTACCTTGTCCAAGCCAGGCTAAGGACTGGGAGGAAAAGACATATTGTGATCACTGAGATCTGTCTTCTCAAGCTTGTCCTCAGATATTTATCTTGAAAAACAACTATTAAGTCCTAGCAATTGAAAACTAATGTGAAATTAGATTGATAATACACATTTTCTCTCATTTACTGTTTTTGTGTGAACAGGATTCTCAAATCCAGGTAGCCAGTTTCCTCAAAACTCCCAAACCCTGCAGCCAGGTATTGAGCGGATGGGAAGGGACTAAATATACAATATTGTCATTTTTCACGCTGCTCTGAAAAAGAAATAGATTTCTTCTTTAGAGTCCTGGCATTAAAGATGCTTAATTTTGTCAACCAAGCAAAGAACAGGGGAGGAAAAAAATTGGAAATTTTGTTGAGTGTTGAGAGCTGTAATTTTCTATCAGGCCACAAAACTGAGCTTTCTATTACAGGGTGAGTGGTTAATTTTAAGCATAAAAGATTCATGAAAATTCAGTCTCTAAGTTCAGAATGGAAACTATCCACTGAGAGGACAATTAGTTTTCTTTTCCTAGAGATTTAAATTATTAAGTGTTTTCATTCACTGCATTTTTTAATGCATAAGCTGATTTGTGAGGTGTAAAGTTTTGTGATAAGAAATCTCTGAAAAAGACATTCTATTTTTAGCCTTTGCATATAATTTTTAAAACAGTGGTTTTTAAGATGGAACAGCAAATTAAATGTGATCCATTTGAAAGAAACAAGAACATTTGAACTAAAGTGTATCCAACACCTTATTGATAGAAGTAGTTTGTTAAAGGAAGTAAATGTATTGCTGTTATTAGATGCAGTTAAGTACAACCTATAGCAATAACCTGAACAAATCTGAACTCTGTCCTATCCTATGCCATTCACAAAATTTCTGATTCAGTCTGATTGCAACAATATCTCTGTAAATCCACCTAGTTGAGGGTCTTTCTCTCCTCTCCTTCACCGTCCCCGTACCTTTCCAAGCGTGATGTCCTTCTCCCAGAAACAGCTTCTTTCAGCAACATGCCCAAGGTATGTGAAATGAAACTTTTTCATCTTTTTCTCCAATAAGCACTACAGCTGCAGTTTTTACAGGACATCTTTCTTCCAAATTTCCTGACATGTACTTGTGGGCATATGCAGGGGCTGCATCTTTAGTTGAAACATGTCAATTGATACCCAATTAAAATTGTGGAAATCCTCAATTCCTTAATGTTGTATTTAGTTGTTAGTATATATATTTGAATAATAGTTGTATTAACAGGTCTCCTAGTATGGGAATGGATAATGTCCTAACCCCCACAGCCTTGCAATTCAGGGTAAGCCTTGAAATGTTCTTTTTGATGATGGATGTGATGTTATTCCTCCACAGTTTATTATTCCTAGCACAATAGATCATTGTTTTGTTCTTGAGTATGACTCATAGTGACCCTCTGAATAACTGATCTGAGCAATATTCTCTCCTCCGCCATCCTCAGAATATCTGACACACTCAAGCCCATTTCTATAGTCATTGTGCCAGTACAACTGGTTGAGGGTCTTCTTTGTCTCCTCTTCACCTTTCCAAGCATGATGTCCAAGGAATAACTTCTCTTAGCAACATGCCTAAGGTATGTGAGACAAAGCTTCATCGCCTTTGCCTCCAAGAAGCACTCTGGCTGCACCTTCTCCTAGACATAACTGTTTCTTTTTTTGGCAGTCCATGAGACCTTCAAAACTCTTCTCCAACCCCTCAATTTAAAGGCATAACTTCTTCTTCTGTTAACCTTATCATTGTCTAGCACTCATAGTAAGTGACTAAAAAGATCATAGCCTGATTCAGGTACACCTTTGTTCTCAATCTGACATCATTACTCCTTAATAATTTGGAGTTCTTTTTTAAAAAAAAATTATTTTATACTAGTTTACTTACATAGCTCATATACATTGTTTTTCATACTGGATTTTTTTCCCATTTCTTTTAAATATCCCCTCCCACCACCCATCAAATTGTGTGACCCTATGATTAATCACTTCCCCCCTACCCAATCCTGCCCACCCTCACCCCTCTGCTCCCCTTCCCCCCTTGGATACTCATACATGTTCTATAATAATCATTTTATACAGGATTTATCCTTATGGGACTGAGTTAATTCACTTAGCATACTGCTCTCTAGTCCCTCTCAAGTAAGGTAATAATTTACAAAGTCATTGCTCCTGTCTGTTATGTAGTATTTCATCATGTTAATGTACCATAATTTGTCAATCCATTCAATTGTGGTTGGATATTAGGGCTTTCCCCATGTTCTTGTGATGGTGAACACTGAATTGGAGAAGTTCTTGACTGCAGACTTGCCCAGTGTAATACATCTCTTGATCTCCTGACTGCAGTACCAATTGTGGATCCAAGTAAGATGAAGTTGCTGACAGTCTCAATCTTTTCTACATCCATCATGATTTTGCCTATTGGTCCAGTTGAGAGGATTCCTGTGCAATTAACCATCTGTGAACATATGCTGAAGGGTCATCTATAAGTCTGACTTATAGAGTTCTGACTCAACGGTACTCAACAACAACAATGTTGAGATGCAATCCATATTGAAGACTGAAGTGTTTAAACTTCTGCAGTGAGTGCTTCAAGTCCTCATTTTCAGCAAGCAAGGTTGTTTCATCTGCATAATGAAGGTTATTGTGAGTTTTACACCAATCCTGATGCCACATTTCTCTTTATGGAGTTGTTGTTTTTATGTTCCATTGAGTCACTGGCGATTCATAGCGACTTTATGTATAACAGCCTTAAGCCCTGTTTCTCCCTTGCCAATCTTCTTGTCTCCAACACACCTATCCCCGTTACCCCAGTGATTGAATCAATCCATCTCATCAAGAGTTTTCTCTCCTGCACTGTCCTTCCACCCTCCCAAGCATCATGTCCCTCTCCAAGACTGGTCCTGCCTTGTAGCATGTATAAAGTATGTCAGACAAAGTTTCAGAATCCTTGCCTCCAAGAAGTATCCCGGCTTCACCCTCTCCTGGACGAACTTGTTTATTCTCCTAGGAGTCCACGGTATGTTCAATACGCTTCTCCAGCATCACAGCTCAAAGGCATCAATCCTCCTTCTATCATCCCTTGTCATTGTACAGCTCTCTGATGCATAGCAAGTAATTGCAAAGAGCGTGGGCTATATCAGGCACACCTTAGTCTCCAGACTGACATAATTGCTCTTCAGTAATTTGGAGAGGTCTCTGACAGCAGACTTTCCTAATGCAATTCATCTTTTAATTTCCTGGCTGCTGGTCCCAAGAGTGTAGAGTCAAGCAAACGGAAGCTGTCAACAATCTCAATCTCTTCACCATTTATCATGATATTGTCAATTGGCCCAGTGGTGAGAATCTTTGTTTTCTTGATGTTGAGCCTTAATCCATATTGAAGGCTGCAGTCCTTGACCTTCTGCAGCAAATGCTTCAGGTCCTCCTCAATTTTTTTTACCCAAAGTTGTTTCATCTGAATAACAGATTGTTGGTGAGTCTTCCTCCACTTCCCATTATAGAGATTCCACATTTCTCATCATAGAGCCCAGCCTCCTGGATAATCTGTTCTGCATATATTGAAAAGCTGTGGAGATAGGACACATCCTTGACTCACACCCTTACCAATTTTGAACGATGCAGTGTTTCATTGATATATTCTGACAACTGCCTCCTGGTTCAAGCGTAGGTTTTGCATTAGCACAATCAAGTGTTCTGGGATTCCCATTTTTACAACTTCTTAAATAATATAACTTCTTAAATAATTTTCTCAGCATACAAATTAAATAAGTATGGAGAAAGAATACAACTCTGATACATATCTTACCTAATTTTAAACCATGCTGTATTCTCTTGCTCTGTTTTCACGATCTCTTGGTCTGAGACTAGGTTTTGCATGAGAACAATCAAGTGCCCTGGAATTCCCATTCTTCTCAATATTAGTCTTAATTTGTTATGATCCACACAATCAAATGTGTTTGTATAATCAATAAAGCACAAGTAGACATTCTTCTTGTATTCTTTGTTTTCAGCCAGGGTCCATCTGACATCAGCATTTATATCACTGGTACCATGGCCTCTTCTAAATCCAGCTTCAATGTCT
>NW_006399762.1:4579246-4589884 GCF_000299155.1 Elephantulus edwardii
TTCAAAATTCTTACATTCAAGTAGCATCCTGGTTTCACCCTCTAGAGGATGAATCTCTTTGTTCTCCTAGCAGTCCATGCTATATTGAATACTCTTCTCCAGCACCACAGCTCAAAGGCATCAATTCTTTATCTATAATCCTTAGTCATTGGCTAGCTCTTTGATTCATAGTAACTGCAAAGACCATAGACTGGATCAAGTGCACCTTAGTCTCCAGACTGATATCATTGCTCTCCAATACTCTGGAGAGGTCCCTGATAACAGATTTTCCCAGTGCAATTTGTCTTTTGATTTCCTGAGTGTTGGTACGAAGGGTGTTGATGGTGGAGCCAAGAAAACTCAAGCTGTTAATAATCTCAATATCTTCTCTGTCTATCTATCATGAAGCTGCCAGTTCTCCCAGTGATGTTTGCTTGATGTTGAACTTCAATACATATTGAAGGCTGCGATATTTGGCCTTCTGCAGCAAATGCCTCAGGTCCTTCTCAGTTTTGGCAAGCAAGGTTCTGTCATCTGCATAACACAGGTTGTTGATGAGTTATCCTCAAATTCTGATGCCACACTCCTCCTCATAGAGCTCTGCCTCCCAGATGATCTCTTTCATATATATTGAAAAGGTATGAAGATAGGATTCACCCTTGTCATACACCTTTCCTGATTTTGAACCATGCAGTGTTTCCTTGGTCTGTTCTGACAACTGCCACCTGGTGCAAGTATGTTGTTATTATGTGCTGTTGAATTGCTTGTTACTCATAGCAACTCTACATACAACAGCTTTGAACTCTGCTGTACCTGAGCCAACCTTATTATCTCTAACACCCACCTCCGTTAGCCCTGTCACTGAATCAATCCATCTTATCAAGGGTTTTCCTCTCCTGCGCTGTCCCTCCACTCTCCAAAGCATGATATTCCTCTCAAAGGACTGGTCCCGTTTTGCAACATGCCCAAAGTATGTCAGGCGAAGCTTCAGAATCTGCCTCCAAGGAGCAGCCTGATTTCACCCTCTCGAGGCTGAACCTGTTTGTTTTCCTAGTAGTCCATATATTCAATACCCTTCTTCAGCACCACAGCTCAAAGACATCAATTCTCCTATCATCCCTTGTTATTGTCCAGCTTTCCAAGGTTTCACATAAGCCCAGTTAAGTATTTTGGGATTCCCATTCTTTTTAGAGTTTTCCACATTTTGTCGTTATCCATACAGTGAAATGCTTTTGCAGAGTCAATGAAACACAGATAGATATTCCTCTGGTACTCTCTGCTTTCAGCCAAGACTCATCTAAGGTTGTCATAGTATCCCTAGTGCCACAGCCTTTTCTAAACCAGTCTGCACTTCCAACAGACCTACATTATGGTACCAGCAAGAATTGATCAGCACTAAATCATTTAAAGAAGTAGTATATGATCAAGAACTAATTATATGGAAGAAGTAAGGCATTGAAATTTAAAAAATATCAGGCCCCGAGTATTTATGGGATACCAACTGAGGTATTCCAGCAAACAGATGCAACCCTAAACATGCTCACTAGTATATGCCAAGACATTTTTAAGAGAGTTACCTTGCCAACTGACTAGAAGAGATCCATGTTTGTTCCTATTTCCAAAATCGATGACCTAGTGGAGTACAGAAATTATCAAACAACATAATTAATAGAACATGAAAATGTAGAACAATATCACAGACAAACAAAATACTGTTGTAGTTCATTAAAAAAATGACTAGAGCGGTACATTGATAGAGAATGGCCAGAAGTTCAAGCAAGATTTAGAAAACCCTGTGGTACCAGGTATATAATTATTGATGTCAGATGGATCCTGGCTAAAGCAATGAATACTAGAAGGATATCTAGTTATCTTTTATTGACTATGCAAAAGCACTTGACTATACAGATCTTTTTTAACTTTGCTTTATTATTTTTTTAAAGTTTATTATTTTTGTGTAAGTGTATTGTCAAATCAGATCTGACTGGTACAGGAGGAGATTGTCCCTCCTTCCCTGGAAGAGTATCTGGTGGATTCGAACCGTGCGCCACTGGGATTGTAGTTGCAGCTCCTTACCACTAGGCCACCAGAGCTCCCCTGACTATGTAGATCTTAACAAACTATGGCTAAACTTGAGAATAATGATAATCCTAGAATACTTAATTATGCTCATGTGAACCCTATATCTGAAACAAGAGGCTATTATTGTGTGAATGGAGCAAGGAGACATTGCATAATTTAAAATTAAAAAAGGTGTGCGTCAAAGCCATATTTTTTTATCCACACCTATTCAATATTCTGAACAAATAATTTGAGAAGCTAGAGTTTATGAAGAATGTGGTATTGTAATTGGAGAAAGATTCATCAACAACCTATATATGCAAGTAACACAACCTTGCTTACTGAAAGTCATAAGGACTTGAGGTGCTTGTTGCAGAAAATCAATCTTTCAATACAGATTACATATCAGCATCAAGAAAATAAAATTCTAAAAAAAAAAAGAAAATAAAATTCTTCATCACTGAGCAAGTAGGCAGCATCATAATAGAAGAAAGATTGAGATTGCCAATGATTTCCTCTTTCCTGGTTCCACAACCAACAACCTTGGTATCAAGTCAAAGATCAGGGGATGGGAAAATACACTGTCAAGGATTTCTCCAAAATCCTAAAGAGCAATGATGTCAGTTTAAAGACAAAAGTGAGCCTGATTTAAATCGTGATCTTCTACTATACATCTGAGAGCTAGAAAATGACTAGGGCTGACAGAAGAAGAATTGATGCCTTTGAGAAGTGGTACTGGAGAAGAGTATTGAATATCCAATGGACTGCCAAAAACACGTCTTGAAGAAAGTACAAACAGAGTGCTCATTAGAGAAAAGGATGACGAAGTTTCATCCCATATACTTAAGAGATGTTATTAGGAGAGAGACATTATGCTTGGAAAGATGGAGGGTCGGGGAAAGAGAAGACTGTCAATGAGATGGATTGATATGGTGACTTTGGCAATGAGCTCAAGTGTGTTGGTAATGAAGATGGCACAGAACAGGACAGGGTTAAGATCTGTTGTTTATAAAGCTGCTATGAGTTATACTTAACTTGACAGCACCAAACAACCACCAATTTTTTAGCCCAAAATGGATCAGATATGCAATCAAGGTGCATTAATAATAATTGATGACTGGAATGCAAAAATTGTAAATAAAGAAGAAGACCTAGTAGTTAGAAAATAGGTTCTTGATGACAGAAATGAGACTGATGATTGAATGACAGAATTTTGTGTAATTATTTATTAATTTCAAATGTTGTTGTTGTTATGTGCTGTCGAGTCATTTGCGACTCATAGTGACCATATGTACAACAGCCCTAAACCCTGCTCTATCCTTGCCAATCGCACTGCCTCTGACACTCCCATCCCGATTACCCCAGTCACCGAATCAATCCATCTCATAGAGGGTCTTCCCCTCTTGCGCCATCCCTCCACCCTCCAAGCATGATGTCCTTCTCCAAGGACATGTCCCTCCTTGCAACATGCCCATATTATGTCAGACGAAGCCCCAGAATCCTTGCCTCCAAAGAGTTGCTTGGTTTAATCCTCTCCAGGATGAATCTGTTTGTTTTCTTGGCTGTCCATGGCACTTTCAATATTCTTCTCCAGCTCAAAGGCATCAATTCTCCTTCTATCCTCCCTAGTAATTGTCGAACTCTCTGATGCGTAACAATATTCATCATACTTGCCTCAAATTTCAATGAAACTTCAATTTGTAATATCTATTAAACCGTAGTCTGTCTGCCCAGATATCCTAACATTTTAGTGACTGGAGGGTCATTCACATTATGTGGCCAGTGCATTTTGCCCTGGGTCACGCTGGTGACTGTTTATGGTTGGAAAGACGGAAGTAAGTGGCCTTGCAATTTATTCTTGGAGATGACTCAGGGCCTAGTGTAGTAACAGCAAACTTGGCTGACAACAATGCATTGTGGCAAGAGCACACAGATGCACTCCCGGAAGTTTCTGTGGAGCTGTTTAGAGATATCTAAGAAAACAAGCTCCAGTTCAAGTTGCAGCCACTTTCCAAAGCTCACAGAACATATGTGATGTGCCTGTCCTGTTTCTCTTACAAGCAAACACTCTCTCTCTTCACTGTGGTGATTAACAACCACTACTGTGGTGATTAACAATCAACTAATCAGCCCTGGGCAGTGGGATTCCTGCCTGGCTCCTCCTGCTGCAGACACAGCTGGTAACCAGGCCTGACTGGTAGACTGGACTACATGGCCTGAGGTACAGGAGGCTGCAGCTGCCAATTTGATTCCTGGAATGCTCATCATAGCGTGAATAGCACCAACGGGTATTTGTGACTAAAAGAGTGCAAGCAATTATGAAAACTTTAATGACAGAAATAATGTGGTCAATTGATGTTTTACAGAATAACATTCCAATAGCAATTCCCAGACTTGACCAGTAACCAGAATTTTGTTCTTGCTTATTAGCTGCTATAGAATCAATCAAGACCCAAGATGACCTTATGCACAATAGGATCAGATCATGTAGCTAACTTTAAGGGAATTAAATCTCTTGACCTTTCTGGTTAGCTTTAGTCTAGAAGCTCCACAGAAATTTGTTTAGTTTTTGTGTTTGTGTGTTTAATAACCAGTAAGTCTGCATTGACAGATGGGGGAGGTGCACATGAGGTATATTAGCAAAGATTGAACATGGATCTTTTGCATTGAGGCAATGAATTCTACTACCGAACTAAAACTCCTACAGTCAGTGTTATTATAGAGACTAACTGGAGGGCAATCAGTCTTATATTTGACCTGTAGTTGTTATGTACTGTAGAGTCGGAATGGGCCCATAGCTGACCCTCTAGTGGGTTTTCAGAGGCAGTTAATCACATGGGAGGAGATTGCCCATCCTTCTCCCGTGGAGCAGCAAGGGACTAGAAATCCATGACCAGATTGTATTGGTAACCATTGCTTTGTGAGGACAGACATAAAAAGAAATCCCCCCAAAATTCCAAATCCATTTCCATCAAGTCAGAATGAACTCCTAACTTGCCCTTCATTGCATCTCTGAAGCTGTAAATTGCAAACAAAAAGAACCTGCAAAGAAAGAATCCCCCCATTTTTCTTCTGAGGTACTCCTGGCATATCTGAACCATTGGGGAGGTGTGCGGCTCCCTACAGCCTAGGTCTCTGTTGTTATTGTTAAGTACACTCAAGGTGAGTATAACTTACAGAGACTCTGTAAACAACAGAACTGAATCCTGTCTCTCTCTCCTCATCTCTGAAATATTCAAGACCATGGATGTTGTCACTGTGTGAATCTATCCTGATAAGGATCTTCCTCTCTTTTTTTGATCATCCACCTTCCCAAGTATGATGTTCCTTTCCAAGCACTATCCTTATCCTCTGGTGGCCTTGTGGTAAGAAGCTATACTGTCATAAAAAAACATGGTTTGAATCCACCAGATGCTCCACGGGAGAGTAAACCCTCTTTCCACATGTGATTTACTGCCTCTGAAAACCTACTGTAGTTTCAGGTCTGAGTTGATTCTGTCTCCACAGCAAAAACCAACAATTTTTCCAGTGAATGTGGAATGTGAGATTTGCCTCCATGAAGCAAATGGCTTCACTTTCTCCAAGATATACCTGATTGTTATTTTTGCAGTTCATAGATTATCCAGTACTCTTCTCCAACACCACAACTTAAAGTCATAAATTCTTTATCTGTCATCATTATCCAAGAGATGCAAAGCAAGTGATTGAAAAGCCATGGCTTGGATTAAGCACAACTTAATGTTTCATAAACCTGAACAATAATTAGGGATGACAGAAAGAGAATTGATGCCTTTGAGCTGTGGTGATGGATAAGAGTATTGACTATACCATGGACTGTCAGGAGAACAGACAGGTTTTTCCTGAAAAGGGTGAAACCAGGTTGCTCCTTGGAGGCAAGGATTCTGAAGTGTCATCTGATATACTTTGGCCATGTTGCAAAGAGGGACCAGTCCTTGGAGAGGTGCATCATGCTTGGGAGGGTAAATACTGGGAAGGGGAATGGACAGCACGAGAGAGGAAGACCCTGGATGAGACGGACTGATTCAGTGACTGGTGTAAGGAGAGAAGGTGTGTCAGAAACAATAAAGTTGGCACAGGATAGATCAGGTTTCTGGGCTATTGTACATAGAGTCGCTATGAATCACAAGTGACTTGACAGCACATAACAACAACAACAACAAAGTATTTTGAAGAGTTTTTTGACAGTATATTTTTCCAATGAAAAATGTCTTTTTTTTTTTCTTGACAGCTGGTATCAAGAACATTGATTTTGGAACCAGGTGAGATGAAATCATAAACAATTTTAATCTTTTCTCCATTTATCAGGATGCTACCTGTTGGCTCAATGGTGAAGATTTTTGTCTTCTTGATGTTGATAGTGAAGCCATAATTAAGGCTATAATTTTTAATCTTTTGCAACAAGTATCTCAAATCCTCTTCACTTTCAGTAAGGAAGATTGTCATCTGCATTACTTAGGTTGTTGATGAAGCTTCTTCACATCCTGATACTGCATTCCTCTTCATAAAGCCCAACTTCTTGAATGCTTTTTGTCAGCATTTCAATCTCAGCAGATTGAAACAATATGGAGAAAGGATACAAGCCTGATACACATCTTTCTTGATTTTAAACTATGCAATGTTTCCCCGCTCTGCCGCTCCCTAAAGCATGTAGCAAGTCAAATGATTCGATAAAGAGTGAAATTCTTTTGATACATGATGGTAGATCTCTCCCTCAGAGAGTGTGTAATTTTATTTTATAACTTTAAAAATATTGTTATTTGTTTACCCAGCCCTGTGACAGACATAACCTTCTTTATGTTTCAGTTTTTGTAGCTATCTTTATGTACCACTGAGAAGTTCTGATGGCTCTAACATTGTGAACATGTCTCCCTTTAGGATGAAGTAAGTGACTTTGTTACATTACGAATATGTGAGAGTGGAGAAGTAGGTCGTTTTCTTCCCAACACTTTTTTACCATTAAGCTTGTTGGGGAGATGGGATGAGGACTGAAAAATTGGAATGGAGAGTAAAAGACGGAAAATTTAAAGATAGGCCAAGAGAGCAGTAGAGTAGAGGCTGAGTTACAATACAGACTTGACTTGTAAGAGAAAGGGAAAGAGAATTAGGCTTATTCTTTCCACAAATGGCATGGTATGCTGCAGTGGTTTGAAGAAACAGTGAGTGTTCCAATGATAACTGAATGGAAAAGTACAATTGGCAGCAGAGGCAACTGCTGTGATCATTCTGTGGCCAGCCATGTTGTTGTTATGTACCATTAAGTTGGAACAGGCTCATAGCTGAAACTCTAGCAGGCTTGCAGGGACAGTAAATCCATGTGAGAAGATTTTCCCATCATTCTCCTGCAGAGCAGCCGGTATATTTGAATTGAAAATCTTTAGGTTGACTGCACAACTTCTTACCGCTAAGCAACCAGAGCTCCCTGTGACAAGCCATGTTATTGCTGTTCTAAGGTTCTGCCAAGGCAACTACAATTCATAGCAACCCAATGAAAAATGGATCTGAAAAGTTGGAGGACTGGCAGGAGAGGCAATAGCTTCCTCTATTGGCTTCATCATCTCTGATATACTTCAGCTCTGTTGCTACAGTCATCTCATCCTTCCATTTCATTGAAGGTCTTCCTCTCTTTTGCTGACTTCCCTCCTTACGTGCATAAAGTCCTTCTCCAAGGACTATTCTCTCCTAACATATCCAAAATATTTGAGACAAAACTTCACCATCCTTGCATGCAAGGAGGACCCCAGCTGTATTTTCTCCAAAATATATTTGTTTATTCTCTTAGACGTCCACAGAACTCCAATACTACAACTCAAAGGCATCAATTCTTCTGCCATCCTTAATAATTTTTGAACTTTCAGAAGTGTAACAGGTAATTGAAAAGATGATGCCATAGGAAACAGCATTTCTTGTTTCTTGTCTCTCAACAGCAGAACAACAGGAACAAATATCTGTCATGAAAATGGTTCCTGGAGGAAGCCTTCTTAACCTCTAGCCTGGATTCATTTATCTCTTCAAGATATGTTCCCAGGGATGTACTTCTATCATGTGCAACAATTCATTATAATATTTTGGATGGATTTAAGGTCTAACTCATTTTCCCCCTCCATAACTACACATTTTTGTTCTTCATATTCAACTTGAAGCTAAAAATAGTTTTGAGTTCCAGGAAGGCACAAATGCACTTGGCTACTAATTGGAAGACTGATGTTATTAGGTTTTGCAGAGTACAGCACAACTTGTAGTGACACTATGTACAATGAATCTGTACTTTGTCCTGTCCTATGCAATCTTCATAATCCTGGATATATTAGAGTCCGTTGTTACTGTCATTGTGTCAGTCCACTTCCCTGGGAGTCTTCCTCTATTTCACTGACTCTCCACCTTTCCTGAATTTTTTCTTTCACTGACTCTCATTTCCAAGTAGTATTGTTGTTGTTATGTGCCATTGAGTTACCTTTGACTCACAGCAACCCTATTCTCAACAGTTCTGAACCTGCCCTTTCCTGAACCAGTCTCACTGATTCTGAGACGCCAAGCACCATTGCTCCAGTTACTGTATCAATCCATCTCCTCCAGGGTCTTCCTTGCCTGGTCATCCCTCCACCCTTCTGAGCATGATGTCATTCTCCAAGGTCAGGTCCTTACTGGTCACATGCCCAAAGTAAGCGAGATGGAGATTCAAAATCCTAGCCTCCAAGGAGAAAGTTGTTTTCACTCTCTCCAAGACAGATCTATTTGTTTTCTTGGCAGTCCATGATATGTTGAAGACTCTTCTTCAGCACCAAAACTCGAAGGCATTGATTCTTCCTTTGTCATCCTAAGTCATTGTCCAGCTCCCTGATCCATATCAAGTACTTGCAAAGACTAGGCGCATCTTAGTCTCTAGACTGATATCATTACACTTAAGTACTCTGGAAAGATTCCTGATAGCATATTTTCCCCAAGCAATTTATCTTTTGATTTCCTGACTGCTGGTGCCAAGATTGATGACTGTGGAGCTGAGCAAGCTATAATTGTTAATGACCTCAATCTCTTCTCCATCTATCATGGTGCTGCCAATGGGCCCAGTGGTGAGAATCTTTGTCTTCTTGATGTTGAACTTCAGTCCATATTGAAGACTACAATACTTGACCTTCTGCAGCTTCAGGTTCTCCTTAGCTTCAACAAGCAAGGTTGTGCCATCTATATAATGTAGGTTGTTGATGAGTCTTCCTCCAATCTTGATGCTGCATTCCTCCTCATAAATCTCAGCTTCCTGAATGATCTGTTTTTTAATACAGATTGAAAAGGTATAGAGACAGGATGCATCCCTGATACTCTTCTTTCTTGATTTTGAACCATGTAGTGTTCCCTTACTCTATTACGACAACTGCTTCCTGGTCCAAATACAGGTTTTGCATAAACAAAATCAAGTGTTCTAATTCCCATTTTCCTCAAGGTTAACCACAATTTGTTGTGATCCAAACAGTCAAATGCCTTGGCATAGTCAATGAAACACAGCTACACAAACCTCTTTACTCTTTGCTTTCTACCAAGATCCATTTGACATTGAAGATAATGTCTCTAGTGCCAAAACCTCTTCTAAACCAACTTGATTTTCTGGTAATTCTCCGTCAATGTACTGTTCAAGTTGTTTCTGCATAATCTTCAGCAGGATTTTACTTGTGTGTGATTGTTTTTGTTAAGTGCCATCGAGTCGTGGGCAACTCATAGCGACCCTATGAAGGAGAGTCCTCAATGCTTGGGTGCCTTTCATCCTTTCTTCAGGTTCATAGGGTTTCCGGAGGCAAGCTACTATGGAAGTGGATGCCACTCCTTCTTCCAAGCTTGTTTTAATCAGGGCGCTCCACCCTGCTCTCTGTCCGCATTGGGTAACTAACCATTAGTGCATTTGACACATCAATGTTGAAGTGTTCAGCCTCACAGCAAGCACAAGTTACTGCTGTATGGCAAGTGGACACTGGGCTATACGACCTAGAGGAATGTCTGAACAAAAACAATGAAAGGCAGGCCTGCCCAAATGCTGGCAAACTTCTTGTCCCAGACCCCCGGTCATCTGGCAAGTCTGCTCTGCCAACCTCCACTTGGGGCCAAAAGTACCCCACAAGTGCCTGGCACCCCCAAACCTGCCAAACCTTGAGAAGCCAGAGTCCAGATTCAGCTGACATCAAATCTCCCAAGACCCTAGGCCGGGCGTGACCTTTCAGTGTCTTACCAGCCCGGCACGCCCAAATGCTGGCAAACTCCTTGCCCCAGACCCCCGTTCATCTGGCAAGTCCACTCTGCCAACCCCCATGTGGGGCCAAAAGTATGCGACAAGTGCCCGGTGCCCTCAAACCTGCCGAGCTTCAAGAAGCCAGAGTCCAGATTCAGCTGTGTGTGATAGTAGTGATATTTTGCAATAATTCCTACACTCTGTCAGGTCACCTTTCTTTTGAATGGGAATCTGTATGGAGCTCTTCCAGTCAGTTGTTCAAGTAGTTGTCCTCCAGATTTCTTGGCACAACCTGGTGAGCACATCCAGGCATCTGTTGAAACATGTCAGTTGATATTTCATCAATTCCTGGGCTTCATTTTTTT
>NW_006399762.1:4595489-4629123 GCF_000299155.1 Elephantulus edwardii
TTTCATCCATTGGAAATAATCAGTCACTTCTCTTTTAAGTTCTGTGTCAGAATTTTCCATGAGCCCTTCTGCTTTCAGGGTATCGGTTGTTAATTGTTAAATGCATGTTATATTGTTAAATGTTAATTTTTTTTCTTCAGGGTGGTATGGCCGTAGACTGTTAAATGTTAATTAACATGGATGTTAATTACATATTTGTCAATTTCATACTGCAAGATTTGGTAAAAATTCTGTTTCTTTGTTTTTGGCTTCAAATGTAGGAGCATATATTTGAATAGCAGTTCTATTAATTGGTCTTCCTTATATGGATATGGATACTGTCCTATCACTCACAACATTGTATTTCAGGATAGAACTTGAAATTGGCATTTTGACTATGAATGAAGCACCATTCTTCTGATTTTCATTCCAAGCATAGTATACCATCTGGTCCATCTCATCTCACTAATGCCTACTATGTTGAAAATCATGCATTTTATTTCATTTTTAACCATTTCCAGTTTTCCAACATTCAAGCTATGTACATTCCATGTTCCGATTATTAAATGATGTCTTCCATTGTGTTTCCTCATTTCAACTAACTTCCAATCTGAACTCTATCACTACCCTACTATAATTATTCCCATTCCTCTGGTCTATTTGACTTTGTGCTTTGTTGACTATACAAAGGCATTTGATTGTGTGGATCATAAAAAGTTGTGACTAACATTGACAAGAATGGAATCCTAGAGTATTTAAGTATGCTCATGTGAAACCTATACCTGGACCAGGAGACTGTGAACAGAGTAGGGGAACACTGAATGGTTTAAAATTAAGAAAGAAGCTAATCAGAGTTATATTCTTTCTCCATACCTATTCAAGCTTTATGTGGAGCAAATTATTCAAGAAGCTAGACTCAAACAATGACAAGATGTCATCTCATATCAGTAAGAATAGCAAAATTCAACAGATCAGCAAACACCAAATGCTGGCAAAGTTGTGGAATAACTGGAACCCTTATTCACTGTTGGTGGGAGTATAAAATGGTGCAAACACTTTGGAAGGCAGCATGGTGCACATAGAAATACCATTTGACTCAGCAATTCCTCTACTGGGAATACACCCCAAAGAAACTCTAACTGCCATCCAAGCAGATATATGCACACCCATGTTTATTGCAGCTTTGTTCACAATAGCAAAGAGTTGGAAACAACTCAAGTGCCCATCAACAAAAGAATGGCTAAATAAGCTTTAGTATATTCACACAATAGAATACTATGATGCATTGAAAACAAAGAACTCATGAAATAGTTCGCAAAATGAGTGACCTTGGTAGACATTATTTTGAGTAAAATATCTCAGTCACAAAAGGACAAATATTGTATAGTTCTCCTGTTGTAAAACTGGACTGACAGGGGATTTGGAGGAGCCTAAGAAAAGAGGAGATAAATAAAGTATACTGCATTGAAACAGATGAGGGAGAGGACTGTTTAAAAGGAATATATGATTACGTACTATTTCCATGAGAAAATTCCAGAAAAAGAAATGCATAGTAAAGTGGACTGTGGATTGAGGGGGAGGGTATTGTATAGCAATGAAAGATTTTTTTTTTCTTTTCAAAGAGAAAAGCAAATGGGCGGGGGCGTTCATGGAGAAAAATTTGCAACAATGAATGAATGGGGCAAAATTAAATGGGAAGAATATGCTATATATAATTAAGTAAAAAAGAAGCTGAACTCTGTAGAAGGTCAAGGAATGTAGCCGTCGTGTGGATTGCATCTCAATGTTATGAAAAGAAAGATTCTTATCACTGGACCAATAGGCAACATCTTGATGAATGTAGAAGATATTGAAACTGTCAACAACTTCATCTTACTTAGATCCACAGTTAACAAGCTTTATATCAGCTCTCATAAAATAAGGAGGCACATTGCACTGGGTAAGTCTGTAGTCCGTGATCTCTCCAAATTATTGAGGAGTAATGATGTCATTTTGAGGACTAGGGTGCATCTGATTGAAACCATGGTCTTTCTGATCACTTGCTATGCATCTGTTAACCTGACAATGAATAAGGATGACAGAAGAAGAATTGATGCTTTTGCACAATAGTGTTGGAGAAGAGCACTGAGCATCCTACGGACAGTTAAAAGAACAAATATTTCTTGGAGATGGTGCAAGTGAAAGGCTCTTTGAAAGCAAGAATGATGAGGCTTTGCCTCACAAACTTTTGGCATGTTGCTGACAGAGGCTATTCCTTGTAGGGGGACATGATGATTGGAAGGGTGGAAGGTTGGAAAAGGAGAGGAAGGCCCTCAATGAGATGTATTCACATGCTTTGATGGCCTCTACAGTGTCAGGAAGTGTGAAGTTGACACAGGTTAGGACAGGGCTCCGATCTGTTGTTCATAGAGTCATTATGAGTTATTCTCGACTTGATGGCTCCTAGAACAACAACAACCTATGCATCTGAAAGCTGGACAATAAATAAAGATGACAGATGAAAAATTGATGTCTTTGGATTGTAGTGTTGGCAAAACATATTAAATATTCCATGGACTTCCAAAATAATAAACAAGTCTGTCTTGAAGGAAGTGCAACCAGAATGCTCCTTAGAAGGAAAGATGGTGAAACGTCATCTCACTTACTTTGGGCATATTTTCAGGAGCAATCAGTCCTTAGAGACAGCATTCTGAGGAAAGTAGGGAGTAAAGGGAAAGCATACCTTTAGTGAGATGGATGGAAACAATGACCACCATAAGGTATATGACCATGAAAGAGATTGCAAGGATGGTGCAGGATAGGGAACATTTCACATGTGTTGTTCATAGGGTTGCTATGAGTTTTAGGTTGAATTGATTGTAGTAGCTAATAACGGAATTTTACTTGGACCCAAATCTACACTCTGGATAACTGCAGTCAAGAACTCAAAAGACATGTTGCCTTGGGAAAATCAGCTATCAAGGACACCTGCAAAGGGCTGAAAGGCAAGGACATCATTGTAAAGACTAACTTGAACCAGATCCAAATCCTCATCTTTTCAATTACTTCATATGTGTCTGAAAATGGGACAATCAATAAGGATGACAGAAGAACAATTGATGCATTTGATTTGTGATGTTGAAGAAGAATATTGATTATCTAATGGATTGCTAAAAGAATAAACATACATGTCTTGGAGGAAAACAACAAGGGAGCTTCTTAGCTAGTGGCAAGGATGGGGAAACTTCATTTCATATGCTTGGATATATTGTCAGGCAGCACTAGTCCTTGGGAAGGACATCATTCTAGGAAAGGTGGAGTGTCAGAGAAAGAGAAGACCCCTAACAAGACAGACATAATGAATGGGCTTGAGCATATCAGAGATGCTGAGGATGGCACAGGAAAGGGCAAGGTTCAGAGCTGTTGTTTATAGCAATGTTCTGAGTTGTAGATGACTTATTGGCACCTAACAACAAACTGGGTGGCTGTGATTTAGAACAGACTCCATAGCAAGGGGCTGTACCTGTGAATAAAATATCACTTGGGAACAGTATTTCTTTCTTAGTTTAGTTAGGCTATATTTGTGCAGAATGTGCCTGGAACTTAATTACTTCTGAGTTATACACAAGCTAGAATGAGGTATAGAAGGGAGAAAAGGAAGAAAAGAGAGAGAGGTAGGGAGGAAGAGTGGGAGGCAGAGAGAGGGAGAGGGAGAAATGGAAGAGGGAGGAAGAGAGGGAAAAGAGAGGGAGCGGGAGAAAAGGAAGAATGGAGGGAAAGAGGGAAGAGAGAGAGAGGAAGGAGGGGGAGAGAGAGAAATGTCATATGAAGATTGTTAAGTAAAAAAGGTGAAAGAAACAAAGCTCTTTTCCCTGAGCAAAGAGAGGAGAGAGAAAAAACAGAGTGAGCGAAAGAATGGCTACTTCTTTAACAGGTGAACTGTGAGAAAAGAAATTTGTGATCTTTAAAGCCACCAATTGTGGTGTTTGTGTTCAAGTAGCACTAGGAAACCAAGACAACAGAAAATCCAGTAAGTTCTTCCAGTAGCTGAACTTCACATTCAGCTAAAGATGAACAGTGGAACGTTCCATTAGTTAGAGAATGTTCCTAAGGCTCACAAGAAGCACTGATGAAAAAGATGACTGCAGCACTTCTTCCTAGGAGGGAGTTTCCCAGGAAAAGGGAAGAGAACTGGGCAAAGGGCTTAGAAGAAAGAAGAGGAAATAAGAGACATGTAGGAGGATAAGGAGTTGGGGAAAGAAGATATCTTTTGAATCTTTGCATTCTATTGTTGTTGTCAACTGTGAATCAGTTTCAATTCAGGAAGACTTCAACTGTGCAGAGTAGAACTATCCCTCAGCTACAGTAGAACTGTACCACTTTTTTTTTTGTGATTTGTCACTGGGTATGTTTGAACCACCAGTGTTTTAGTTAGCAGCCCAGTGATTAACCATTTATGCCACTCAGGGTCTCTCCTTTGATCACTATTAGGAAATATGATAACCTTGCTTTACTTGATTTTGCCTTTCTGGGATATATTAATCTTTTGGGAAAAAAACTTTTTTGACATCTTTCCCAGTCTTTTGTGTGTGTGTTCTGAAAAGATAAAAGGTGGAGAATCCTGAGGGACTTTTTTCCACTGTCTTTCAGGGACTTCATATCAGCTGGAATCACCACTGGAAGTTGGCAGAGTGAAGGCCACAGGTCACCAGTATAAAGCAGACAACATAATATTGACTTCCATTGTTCTCTATGAGAGATTACATTACAATTTTTAAGACAGAAAAGGGATGAACAGAAGTCTTGAGAATGACTCCCAGGTGAAAGTTCCAATATTCTGTAGATCCTACTGAAGAATGAAGAATTACCTTTCACCAAAAGGATGCAACCTTTGAACTTTCTTGAGTTTTAAATTTTGAACTGCTGTATCTTGTCATTTTGTTCTCCAAAGAAATGACAAGATGAGAAGGATTTTAAAGCATTTATGGGGGAAAAATTCTGAACATTAACAAACTTTTATGAAATAATATTTTGATGATTTAAAAGTAAGTAGTTGGAAGTTTATAGGATGGAAAAAAATAAGTTTAAAAAGCAAAACAAAAGAAAACTGGTGATGTGAAGGGAAGGTTGAAATACATTAGAGGAGACAGAAAATTATTCAAACATACTTTTCAGCTGTCAGATTTGCCTTCATTGTATACATATTGTCAATCTCTTTTCCAGAACTCATTTATCTTGTTCTTGTTTTGTCTTAACTCAAAAATAAAATGGGGTGTGTGTGTGTGTGTGTGATATATTTTTGAGCTGGAACTTATCACTAACTTTAAAAATAATTTGACTTTTAAAAACATGGCCTCTATACACACACTGCAGAACAAGTTTATAATCAACATTTTTGTATTTAAGAAATGCAAAACACATAAACCCCAATACAGCATAAAGATTACAGAGTGCATGAAAATACTAACCATATACTGACCCTTTCTGTGGCATGCAGATCAAATGACATTAAGTAGAGGTTGATCTCAACCCAGGGTGTTGTAAAAAAGATGGTGACCTCTTTTTCTCTTGTATGATGTTATAGACTAAGTCCTAGAAATATTCCCTATATATGGATCACTCCTGTGACAGAAATATACTACAGATGGATGGCTTAACAAACAGGTTTATTTTTTTCTTCAAAGTCTAGGAGTCTAGAAGTTTGAATTTAGAGTGCCAGCTCTGGAGAAAGGCTTTTTTTCTCTTTGGGTCCAGAAGGAAGGTCCTAATTTTTTTTTCAATTGTTCTTGGAGACCTCATGTGGCATAGCATCTATCCTCCCCAATCTGTTCTTGTTTGCTTGCTTAACATGCTCTTTTTTTTTCTTTTTTTTTGAAATTATCAAGTTTATTTGGAGAGGAAAGAAACATCAAATAAGCAAAGTACTGCTGATAAACAAAAATGAAGTGGGAGACATAGCCCTCCCAGACCTCAAAATCTACTACTCAGTTGTAATAACCAAAACAACATAGTTCTGGTACAATGACCAACAGACAGAAAGACCAATGGAACAGAATTAAGAACCCAGAACTGGACATACCTATCTATGGTCTACTGATATTCACAAGGAAAGAAAATGTATCAAATAGGGCAATGGCAACCTCTTCAACAAATGTTACAGGCAAAACTCGACTGCTACCTACAGAGAGCTGAAACAGAATTTGCGATTCTTAGATCCTAAACTGTAGAAGAAGAAAAAAATCTGTTTGTTATAGCTAACTGCTTGTGTTATTTCTACCATAAAGTACACTAAATAAATAAGATACTATTCCTTCAAGCCTCCCTTTAACAATTATTTCAATTTAAAACCACTGAAATAAGTAGCCGTACAGTAATAAATGTGGAAGTGTGTTGTGTATTTATACTTGGGGTGGTGAGAGACAAAATTAATGAGGCAACATGCTCTTTTATGTTTCATAAGAGATCAATTTGAAATCACAAGTTGGCTTTAAAAACAAAACAAAACAACCCCACAATATACTAAACCCTCTTCTGGTCTCCAGTTACCTTGACTGCTGACATATAGTCTTGCAAATCATAAACAGCTGTGGGACTAGAGTAAGATGGCGAGTGCTTTCCACACTGGGTAGCAAGATTTGTGACAGCAAGACACTAAGGAGCAAGACTTGAGGGAGATTGGAGGAAGGCCTTTGTGAGAAAGAGGCTCTGGTGGCAAGACCCTTGTGATGGTAGTGGAGACTGTGGCATTGCTGTGGAGAAACTGTGGCAAGATGTAATCCGGAGGAGCAATGAGATAAAGGGCAGTGTTGAAGGTTTTGCTGGGCTTGCCAGATAATTAAGGAGAAGCTGAATTATAACTGCTCTGAAGCAAACCTTATTAGATGACTGAGGAAACCAGAGTCTTCTTGAAATTGTGCTGCAAAACTGCATCCTGATCCTGAACTAACTGAAGAATTGTTTCTTGAGACTGCTGAGCTATACCCTGGCTTTATATTGAGTCATATTATTTGCCTCCCTCACTTTCCAACTTCCCGAATAAGCTGCATTCTTAGTATCACAACTGTGAGTCTGTGAGTCAACAATTAATAAACAAACTTCTTGCTACTGCTGCGGCAATAGAAGCACCATGGGGAAGGGATATGGGCTCTTTATCTACTTTCAGCTCTAACACAGTTAGAGGGGCTGTACCATTCTCACTACCTCTGGATGTTTCAGAAAAATACTCACAGACCTGTGCCCATATGTCCCATTTTCTGTTCTCTAGACACTCACAGTCACAATGGAAAAAAAAGATCAAAATAAAATTATAACAATCGACGGAGGGTTTAGGACTTACAACACATATTTGACTTCAGGGAAGGTACAATTCATTCCATAACAGCTACTCATCAATATCTTAAAAAGTATTTGGAAAGATGTATCTTTTATATAGGTGAGAGACTAGGGATAGAAATGAAGACTTAGAAAATACCCACCAGGTTGTTGTGTTGTTGTTATGTGCCATTGAGTTGTGTGCAAATCATAGCAACCCTATGTACAACATCCCAGGACACTGCTTTATCTTGAACCAACTTCTCTGTCTCTGACATACCTGTTCGTATAACCCCAGTCATTGAGTCAACCTATCTCATCCAGGGCCTTCCTATCTTGTGCTGTCCCTCCACCCTTTTAAGCATGATTCCTTCTCCAAGGACTTGTACCTCCTTGCAATATGCCCAAAGTATGTCAGACAAAGCTTCAGAATCCTTGCTTCCAAGGAACAGCTTCATTTCACCCTCTCCAGGATGAACCTGTTTGTTCTCTTGGTGCTTCATGTTATATACAATACTATTCTCCAGCACCACAATTCAAAGGCATTGATTTTTCTTCTGTAATTCTTAGTCATTGTCCAGCTCTTTTCTGTATAGTAAACAGTTGTGAAGACCATGGCCTGGATCAGGTGCATTTTACTCTCTAGACTGACATTGCCCCTGACAACAGATTTTACCAATACAATTAATACATTTCTTGTTTTGCTGGCTGCTCATACCATAGGGTTGATTGTGGAGCCAGGCAAGCTAAAGCTGTTAACAATTTAAATCTCTTCACCATCTCTGATGATCCTGCCAACTGGCCCAGTGGTGAGAATCTGTTTTCTTGACTTTGAGCTTCAATCCATATTGAAGGCTGCATTTTTTGACCTTCTGAAGTAAATGTCTCAGGTCGTCCTTAGTTTTGGCAAGCAAGGTTGTGTCATCTGCATAACACATGTTTATGAATCTTTCTCCAATCCTGATGCCGTATTTCACTTCATAGCAGTCTCCTGGATGATATGTTCCTCATACAGAAAAGGTATGGAGATAAGATGCATCCCTGGATTATAATAGAACTAGAATAAGGCTTAAAATTTACCTAGATAAGCTCTTGTAGCCTAGTGCTAAGAAGCTGTGCTGCAAAACCGAAGACATGCAGTTTGTCTCTACCAGCTGCTCTGAGGGAGAAGGATGGGCAATCTTCTCCCATGTGATTAAAAACCTCAGAACACCCACTGGAGGATCAGCTACAGGTTGGTTTTGACATGATCACACACCATGACAACAACAATAACAAGGGAAAGAAAGCAAATCACTGTTCCACAAAAATAAAACAAATCATATAGAATAAACAGTCACTGAAAAATGAGTTGTGTGCAATCCTATAATAGAGAAGGAAAATGTAAATGAGTTGAGGTTATAGAAAGAAGCAAACCTATTAAAGATAAGGTAATTTTTCATTTTTTTAAGTAATTTTTTTAAATTGAGATTTTAAAGAAAGTTTATGGAGAACTTGGATTTCCTTTCATTCATTGTTGTACATTTTCCTCCCTGCCCACCACCCTCAGTTCTTTCCTCTTTGAAAAAAAATAATTATTTCACTGTTGTACAATTCCCCACTCCATCCACTTTAATATGCAGTTCTTATTCTGGACTTTTGTCATGCAAATAGTACCTAATCATATTTTCCTTTTAAGCAATTCTTTCCCTCTTCTGTTTCAATGTAGTATACATTATTTATCCCACCTTTTCTTAGTTTACCCCCAACCTCAAAGTCAATGCTGTTCTATAAGAGTGGCATTATGCAGTATTTGTCTTTTTGTGACTGAGATATTTCACTCAGCATAATGTTTTCCAGGGTCACCCATTTTGTATACTATTTCATTAGTTCCTTGCTTTTCAGTGCTGCATAGTATTTCAGCTTCTCTATCCATTCATTTGCTGATGGGCATTTGGGTTGTTTCCATCTTATTGTGAAAAATGTAGCAGTAACATGGATGTGCAGATATGTGCTTGAGTGGCAGTTTTGACTTCTTTAGGGTATATTCCCAGTAGTGGAATTGCTGGGTCAACTGGTATTTTTATTTCCAACTTTTTGAGAAAGTGCCGTAGTGCCTTCCAGAGTGGTTACACCATTTTACACTCTCACCAACAGTGAACAAGGATTCCAGTTTCTCCACAACCTCACCAGCATTTGTTGTTTACTGCTGTGTGGAACTTTGATATTGTTAGTGGGATGAGATTATATTTCATGATTGTTTTGATTTGCATCTCTCTTAGAGCTAGGGATTTTGAACATTTCATCATATGTTTGTTCGACATCTGAATGTTTTCTTTGGTGAAGTGTCTGTTCATATCCTGTGCCCATTTTGCAACTGGGATATTTACCTTTATCTTGTTGTGGTGCTTGAGTATTCTATAAATTCTAGATATAAGTTCCTTATTAGACATATCATTACAAATATTTTTTCCCAGTCTATGGCTTTCCTTTTTATTCTGTTAGAGAAAATTTTTGATGTGCATATGGATTTGATTCTTAGAAGGTCCCAATCATGTATTTTAGTCTGTCTTGGTTGAAGGTTTTTGAGGATAGTTGGAAGATTTTCTTCTTATGGATTAGGGCTTCTAGAGTTCTTTCAAGCTTTTCTCTGATGAAGTTTGTAATCCTTAGTTTTAGTCCACTTTGAGTTGGTTTTTGTGCATGATGTGAGGTGTGGGTCTTGCTTGAGTTTTCTGCAGATAGTTTTTCAATTTTGCCAAAACCATTTGTTTAAAAAGGCTATCATTTCACCACTTAACTGATTTCAACTCCTTGTCAAAAATCAGTTGACCATAGGTAGATGGACTGATTTCTTGGTTATCAATTATATTTCCTTGATCTATGTGTCTATCATTTTACCAGTAGCACGTTGTTTTGACCACCATGGCAGTGTAGTAGGATATGAAATCAGGGAGTGAGATTCCTGCTACCTTGTTTCTTTTTTTAAGGAGTGCTTTGCTTTTTTGGGGTCTCTTTGCATTTCAGTTGAAATTAGAAATTGCCTTTTTCATCTCATTGAAGAATGGAATTGGTATTTGTATTGGGATTGCATTGAACGTGTAGATTGTCTTTGGTAGAATTGTCATTTTCACATTATTGAGTCTTCCTATCCAAGAGCAAGGTATATTATTCCATTTCATTTCTTGTAGTAATGTTTTAATTCTCCTTGAATAAATCCTTTGTGTTTCTGGTTAGATTTACTCTCAAGTATTTAATCTTGTGATTAAGTATCTTGTGATTAACTATTGTGATGGGTATTCTTTTTCTTAGCTCCAGTTATATATTCTCTTTGTCACTGTAGAGAAATTCAGTTGATTTTTGTATGTTGATCATGTATCCTGCCATTTTGCTGAATTGGTCAATTATGTCCAGTAGTTATTAATTTCTAATTTTGTAGAATTGTGGTCTGAGGTGATGCTTTGTATTATTTCTATGTTTTTAAATTTGATGATACTTGCCTTGTGACCTAAAATTCTGGAGAATGTTGAATGCACACTGGAAAAGAAGGCATACTGCACTTTTTTTTTAGTGTGCATTAGCCTATATATATTTATGAGATTGAGCTGGTTTATTGTGTGGTTTAATTCTCCATCGTGTTTATTGAGTTTCTTTCTAGTAGTTCTATCTTTTCTTGAGAGTAATGAAGGCTTCAACTACTATAGTGGTCTTGTCTATTTTCTTTTTCAATTTTGTTAATGTTTGTTTTGTGTATTTTGCAGCTGCCATTTGGTGCATAAATATTTATTATGTCCTCTTGTTCTATTGACCGCTTAAGCATTATGTAGTGACCTTCTTTGTCTTTTGTGATGTTTTTGCATTGAAATATTTTTTATCTGAGATTAATATTGCTACCCCTACTTTTTTTTCTGGTTGCTATATGTTTAGTATATTTTTTCTACCCTTTTATTTTTAGTCTTTCTTTATCTTCACTTTACAGATGTGTCTCTTATAGAGAGCATATTGGTGGATTTGGGGTTTTTTTAAATCCAATCTGCTACTCTTTTTCTCTTCAGTGGTGCATTTAAACCATTCACATTCAGTGTGTTTATTGAGAAACAAGGTTTTATTGCTATCATTTTGTTGAGTTCTTTTTGGTGGTGTTACTTGTTACTTTGGTCCATCCTGCTTTCTGTGACTCCTCTGTAAGGAGGACATCTTTCAGTGTTTCCCACAATGCTGGTCTTGTTTTTACAAATTCCGTTAGATTCTGCTTTTTGAGAATATCTTCATCTCTCCTTCATATTTAACCAATAGTTTTGCAGCTTTTGTATTTTTCGCTGAAAGTTGTGTTCTTTGAGAGTTCGATATATGTCATTCAACTGTCTTCTTCCTTGCATGGTTTCTGCTGAGAAATTGGTACTTAAACTTATTTACTCTCCCTTATATCTTTGTTTCTCCCTACCTGCTTTCATAATTCTCTCTTTATGTTTGGTTCTGGCAAATTTGACTGTGATATGCCTTCGTGTTTTTCTGTTGTGGTCTATTCTATATGGTGTTCTCTCAGCTTCTTCCATATATATTCTCTCATCCTTCATTATGGTGGAAAATTTTCTTTTAGTAATTCTTGTACAACTTTTTGGGTGACTTTACCTGCTTCTTCCTGTTCTGGGATTCTAATTAAGCACATGTTACTCCACTTGATGGTGTCGCACATTATTCTTAAGTTTTCTTCTTTTTGCTTCCTTTTTGATTCTGCTTTTTTTTCTATAAGATCAGTGCTGACAATTCTATCTTATATTTCACTGGTTCTGTGTTCCATCTCTTCACCTCTGTTCTTATGTCCCTCCAACATATTGACAGCATCTGAAAAATTGGTCCTCATATTTTGGAATGTAGTTTCTTGTTTTCTTGAGGCTTCTAATTCCTTGTTTCAATTATGTGCATTGTTTTTAATTGCTTTTTTAGACTTTTCTTGGTTGTTGCTTGTAGTGTATGGTAATTTTTCCACCTTGTCTTTCACCCATTAAAGATATTCTATTATTGTTCTTTTAAATTCTGTATCAGTAAGTTCCATCAGACTTTCTTGCTTTAGGAATTCTATTGATGCTGTGTCACTTTTTGAGGGTGATATCTTGCTTTGGGTTTGTGTAGGGTGTGCAGTAGTCTGCTTCTTACATGGCATTGTTGTGGTGGAGTTTTTCATGCCTAAGAATATAGCAGGCTCTCATTCTGACAATACTGCTCCAGAGAAAGGTGAGGCAACAACTAAGCCTGAGTTTCTCTCTGAACTTTTGACTCAAGGGAAGACTTGCTTCAGTTCTAAAGAGAAAAGACTTGTAAATTAGCAGCCTCTTCTGTCAGACAACTGTTTCAGTTAGGAGAGTCTAAAGTGCTCTGGACTAAAGGCAGCTCACGCTTTGGGAGGGGAAAGGAAATGAAATGGCTTCACCTCTGATACTGATGTCTCTGGTGCTATTCAGAGAGGTGGCAGGCATCCTCCTGGCATTAGGGATGGTGTATCCAGGTTGTGATATAAGGTCCTCTAGATGGTGGGGCCAGGTCCTCCACACAGCATAAGTGGAGCTTTCAAGCATCAGGGGTGAGACTTCTGGGTGGCAGTTTGGGGCTTTTGGGCAGTGGGGTGATACTTCTGGGAACTGAGGGTGGGACTTCCAGGCAAAGGAACAAGGCTCACCTTCTAGATGACAGGTAGGGGCATCTCCACAGTAGGATAAGGTCCTTTAGGTGTGGTGTTTAGGGATCCAGGAAACAGATCCAGTTGCCTCTTGTCAGGGGTGGGGTGGGGGGTAGGAGGGTGGTAGGCAGCAGTGTCACAGTGCTCCAGACAAGAGACCAGTTCAGGACACACTACAAAATTTTTAAGGCAGGTACTTACTTAATTGATAGGATATGTGGCAGAGAAGGTAAAACAGAGAAGGCTAAATTTTTCACTTTTGTCTCTAGATTGTAAAAATGTCTCTGTAGAAAACTCAAGAAATTTAAGTGAAACTTTTGTAGAATTAATAGAATAGTCAACAAAATAGCTTCATATAAAATGAATAATTAATTGTGAAATAAAAATAAGTGAAAAACGAACTGTGTTAATTTGAACTACCTAGTTAATAAAATGAAGAAGGGGGAAAAAACCCTGAATTGTTTTAAATAGAAAACATAAACACTTGGCAATAATGATATTAATTGTAAATAATAAAAAAACTTTAGTGAGAGATATAAGGATGTGATGGATGGAGAGGAGATTGAAACTGTCTACATCTTCATCTTATTTGAATTCACAATTAGCACCCTTGGTAAAGGAAGTCAGGAAATAAAGAGACACATTGCACTAGGAAAATCTGCAGTTAGTGAACTTTCCAAAGTATTGAGGAGTCCTGATGTCAGTTTAAGGACTAAGATCCATCTGATCCAAAAATTGATTAATGAATAAGGATGACAGAAAAATAATTGATGCCTTTGAGCTGTGGTGTTGAAGAAGAGCACTGAACAACTCATGGATGGCCAAGAAAACAAATAGGTGTGTCTTGGAGATTGTACAGCCAGAGTACTGTTTGGAGGTAAGAATGATGAGGGTTTTGCCTCACATACTTTGGACATATTGCTAGGAGAGGCTATTCTTTGGAGGAGGACAGGATGTTGCTAAGGGTGGAGGGTCTGTGAAGGAGAGGAAGACTTTCAACCTGGTGGATTCACAAGGTGACTGCTGCAATGAGCTCTTGTGTGTCAGGAAGTGTGAGGATGACACAGGAAAGGACTGGGTTTAGGTCTTTTGTTCATCGGGTCACTAGGAGTGATACTTGACTCGATGGCACCTAACAACAACAACAACAACAGCATATGAATGAAAATATTTGAATAACAGAAAGTGTGTGTCAGAAACACACCTTTTCTATCTCTATTGAAGATAGACATATTTTTTCTGTGTCTATATAATCTGGCAGATGGACCTTGGCAGAAAACAAAGAGTACAAGAGGAATATCTATCTGTGTTTCGTTGATAATGCAAAGGCATTGAACTGTAGGTAACCTTGAGAAAAAGAAGATTCCCAAAACACTTGATTGCTTATGTGAAATCTATATGTGGACCAGGAAGTAGTCCTCAGAACAGAGCAGGGAAACACTGCATGGTTCAAAATCAGGAAAGAAGGGCATCCTGTCTCCATACAGTTTCAATTTCTAAGTGGAACAGATAATTTGGGAAGTAGGGCTTTCTTTATGAGGAGGAATGTGAAATCAGGATTGGAGGTAGACTCATCAACAACTTATGTTAAACAGATGACAAAACCTTGCTTGGTGAAACTGAGGAGGACCTGAAGCACTTGCTGCAGATGGTCAAGGACTGTAGTCTTCAATATAGATTGAAGCTTAACATCAAGAAGATATTCTCACCACTGGACCAGTTGACAGCACCATGAAAGATGGGGAAGAGATTGAAGTTGTTAACAATTACAACTTGCTCTGCTCCACAATTAATACTCTTAACACCAGCAGTCCAGATATCAATGGACAAACGGCATTTGGAAAATCTGCTCTCAGGAACCTTTCCAGAATGCTGAATAGCAACAATATTAGTCTAGAAACTAAGGTGCATCTAATCCAGGCCATGGTCTTTGCAATTACTTGTTATGCTTCGGAGAGATGGACAATGACTAAGGATGACAAAAGAATTTATCTTCAAATTGTGGTACTGGAGAAGAATCTTGAACATGCCATGGAGTGCCAGGAAAACAAGTATGTCTGTCTTAGGGAGGGTGAAACCAACTTTCTCTTTGGAGGCTAAAATTTTGATACTCCATCTCATATTCTTTGGGCATATGGCCAAGAGAGACCAGTCTTGAAGAAGGACATTTATGCTTGGAAGGGTGGAGGGACAGCACAGGTGAGGAAAGTTCCAGATAAGATTAATTGATACAGTGACTGGGACAATGGGCTTGGTGAGTCGGAATTAGTGAAACTGGCTTAGGACAGGGCAAGGGTGCAGAGCTGCTGTACATGGGGTTGCAGGCAATTTGACAACACTTAAGGACAACAACAACATTTAATCTATATGCTGAGCAAATCATTTGAGAAGCTGAATTTTCTAAAGGAGGATGAGGCAACAGGATCAGAGAAAGACTCATTAGTAAGCTTCATTATGAAGATCACACACTGAAAGTGAGCAGGACTTGAAATACTTGCTACAGAAGATCAAAGACTAAGGCCTTCAAAATAGATTTCATGTCAATTTCAAGAAAACAAAAATCTTCACTGCTGGACCAATAGTCAATACATTATTGATAGAGAAATATTGAAGCTACCAATGATTTCATCTTGCTTGGATCCACCATCCACACCCTTAGGATCAGCAGTTAAGAAATAGAAAGATGTGGAAAAGGACAACATGCTTGGAAAGGTGAAAGGTCAGCCAAAGAGTGAAGACCCTCAGCAAGAAGGATTGACACAATGACTGTAACAATGGGCTCAAATGGTCAGAAATGAGGAGAGCACAAGATAGGGGGATGTTCAGAAGTGTTGTTTATAGGGTCACTATGAATCTCAGCCAACTTGATGACACCTAACAACAACATTATTAGTAAAATGTCCTAAAAAGCCACAGTAAGACAGTAGTTTAGTGCCATCATTTGTAACGATTCAACGCAGCTATAGAGTCAGAACTGAGTAGTAACTGACTCTCCATTGGATTTCCAAGTAAATCACAGACATGGAGGTTGCCCATGCTGGGTTCCAATAGTGAGAGAGAAAAGTATGGATTTTGTTAACAGCTCCTTCTAGTTTGGAAGACAAAGAATGCATTTACATACAATTGCCTCTGGTATTAAATCCCTTAAAGAGTCTGGTGCCAAGGGCATTACTGAGCTGCTAACCAAAAGATCAGTGATTCAAGTGTACCAATCACTTAGCAGAAAGATAAATAGTCTCCTCTTATAAAGATTTGCAGAATTTGAAACCATGGATCAGAAATCAGTTGGACAGCACTGGATCAGATCTGGTCGGGTTAAATTCCTTGAGCACATCATCTCCTCACATGAGATTCTTCTCAACCAAGGTTAGTGGTTTGCTGAAAATCAGATTCTGAAACACAAATTATGAAGAAATTTTTACATTTAGTCAGTGCTAATTTTGGAGCTTCTCTGCCCTTTCCCCTGCACAGTCCCTGACCACTGCCCTTCCAGGTTTTCTACATCTCTTTAGTTTACAGCTTTCCATATGTTGTTGTTATATATTGAGTCAACTCAGATTTATAGCGACCCTATCTATATACAACAGCACTGAATCTCGCTCGATTCCGAGCCAATTTCTTCATCTCTGTCACACTTAACCCCATTACTCCATTCACTGGGTCAATCCATCTCATCCAGGGCCTTCTGCTCTTGCACTGTTCCTTCACCCTTCCAAGCACCATGTCCCTTTTCAACGACTGGTCCCTTCTTACAAGATTTCTATTTCTTGTTCATGAACTTCATTCATTATCACCACCTGTCCATCAAGGGAAGCTTTGAGTTGTTATAGTGCTGAGTCAATTTTAGCAGTGTCTGAAAATGAACTAAGGAGAAAAGCTTAGTAATCCATTTCTGAAAATGAACCAATGAAAATTCTGTGAATCATACAGCTGATCTGCAATTGGTCAGGCATTTTTTTTGTGCATAGAGCTGCTATGCGCTGACTCAATCGTAGCTAACTAGAGCAACAACTTATCTCATTTGTTTTCTCTGGTTATCAGCCAGTCTTACTGCTTAGTCTTAGCCACGTCTGATACCTCCTCTCTTCAGTTTCCCAGGCCAAAAACCCCTGTTTGACATGACTAATCTTCCTGACCACATCTTAGATCTTGAACTAAATTTCGTCCTCTCCGTTCTCTTACTTACTCCGAAGTTGTGATCCAGTTCTGTTTGCAGTTTGTAAAGAAGATATGATTGGGACAAATCTAGACAAATCTATGTTGTTTTAGAATGAAAAAATTGCTTTATTCATCCCCTTCCTGTTTTCTCTAGACAAAAATAACTTATTTGGTAAAACACGGCATGTATATAGCAAAAAAACAACAACAAACAAACCCCCTCCAAAAACAACCCCCAAAAAACAAAACCAAGCCAACAATACCTATTGTTCATAGAAGCTGAAAAGAAAACAGAAGTACACACCACTCATGGTTTGTTTTCTGAATGCATTAGTCTTTTGTAGATTAATGTAGACATGGCTTAATTGCTCACTTCATTACCTGTCCAGAATCTTGAAATACAATGATTCTTTTTCCACAGGAAGCCTTAAGTAATTTGAATAGCTATTTTCTCTGATTTGTTTCTTTTTCTTAATACAATTGAGAACAAAAAAAATCTTGGTTTGGGAAACTTGATAAACAAAAGTCGTTTTGTTGAGTGCTATTATCTGTTAAATGTTAACAATTATATGAAAGAGTCACTCACAAATTTTATTTAGTTCATCAGGATACCATTGAAAATAATTCTTAGAAATGACTTCTTGTTCTTATGTGCTGTCAAGTTTCTTACAACTCATAATGGCCCTGTGTACAACAGCCCCATACCATGCTCTAACCTATGCCAATCTTAATGTCTTTGACACACCTACCCCCATTATCCAAGTCACGGAATCAATTCATCTCATCATCTTCCTCTTTTGTGGTCTCTCCACCCTCACAAGCATGACACCCCTCTCAAAGAATTGGTCCCTCCTTGCAACATATCCAAAGTGTGTCAGAAGAAGCTTCAGAATGCTTGTCTCCAAGGAGCAGTCTGATTTCACTCTCTAGGATGAACTTGGTTGGTCTCCTAGCCAACCAAGGTAAAAATTCAATACCGTTCTTCAACACCACAGCTCAAAGGCATCAATTATCTTTCTTCATCCCTAGTCGTTGTTCAGATTTCTGAGGCATAACAAATAATGCTAAGACCATGGCCTGAATAAGGAACACCTTAATCTCAAGACTGATATCTTTGCTCTTTAGTACTTTGAAGAGGTCTCTGACAGGGGACTTTTCCCATGAAATTCGTCTTTTTTTTTTCTTCTTCTTCTTCTAAACAAAGTTTTCATGTTTTAATTTTCAATTCGTCTTTTAATTTCCTGGCTGCTGGTACCAAGCATGTTGATCCCAATTTCTTCACCATCTATCATGATGCTACCAACTGACCAGTGGTGAGAATCATTGTTTTCTTGATGTTGAGCTTCAATGCATATTAAAGGCTGCAGTCATTGACCTTCTGCAGCAAGCACTTCCGGTTCTCCTCAGCTTCAGCAAGAAGGGTTGGGTCATATGCATAATGCAGATTGTTGATAAGTCAACTTCCAATCCTGATGCCACATTTCTCCTCATAGAGCCCAACCTCTCAGATAATATGTTCTGCATATAGGTTGAAAAGATATAGAGATAGGACACATCCCGGCATAAATGCTTCCCAATTTTGAACCATGCAGGATTTTCTTCTTTTGTTCTGACCACTTCTTCTGGTCCAAGTATAGGTTTCACATAAACACAATCAAGTGTTCTGAGATTCCCATTCTTCTCAGAGTTAGCCAGTCTGTTGTGATCCACACAGTCAAATGCCTTTGCATAGTCAATGAAACAGAATACCTGTGATATTCTCTGCTTTCAGCCAAAATCCATCTAATATTAGCTGTAAGATCTCTAGTACCATGACTGGATAAATTAAGGAGGGCTTATGAAGGTCAACAATGATACATACACATTTTCCTTTGTGGAAAATTCTGCAAAGAAAACTGGTATCCACATTATCTCCACAATCTTCTCACTTCTTTTCCAATTATTTTCTTATTTTCCTGGAGAATTTGGAACCTTGATACTGATTTAGAGTTCTGGACTAACATCCCAGAGGAAGTAATATTCCAGTGAAAAAGGTAAGCTCTTCTTTAGCAACCACACTTTGTATGAAAGGATTTTGAAATCATGATTCTCAAAATTATACCCTCAGGGATAGAAAAAAATATTCAGGTGCCATTTCATCTTACATAAAAAATTCTCATCTGACAAAAGAGAAATGAGGAAAAACTTTATCCAGCAATAGTATACCCTTGAAGAGATAAGTGTTTCAACACAGAATTTTAACAAAGTCAATGGTGCAATGGTGTTCCATTTCATGGATATCCTGTATTTTGAAGCAATTAAAACTGGAAGTGTTCCATTTTTCTATCTAAATATTTCTCTTTCTCCTCATTGTAGGCCTGAGCCCTTAATTGCATGCCTCCTGATTCTCCAGGGTAAAGTGAGATGAGAAAGGAGAGGATCAAGTAAAGGGCATGGAAATTGTAAATGAATCTCTATTTTTTTCTGGTGTCTGAATTAATGCTGTGATGTAAAGGGCATTTTAGAGTTGTCCAATTTTTCTTATTGAGCATATTTCCAAAACTATAAAACAAATACCATAGTGGCATTTATTGTGACCCTAAGTCTCTGATTTTTTAGGTTATCAAAATAGCAGAGGTAATATCTGTGCCCTTTCTTTCACCTCAGTGTCAGATGGCTATTACCAAGAATGAAGGAAGAGATAAAGGGCTATGTCTTCTGAGGTTACTTGCTAGTTGATAGTTTCAGTAATGAGAATTCTAAAGACTGAACATCCAGGGCAAAAGCAGTAGGAATTTATTGATTTTATTGCACACACTCATGCTTTCATTCCCATTGTGCATATTATTTGAAAATATGAATAGCATGTTAGAATAATAACTGTTTTAAAAATATTTGGGGCACACTTACCATCTTCATTTCAATGATCGTTTGTGGAACATAGACTTCAAGCAGTAATATGAGTATGTGAAATGGCCTAGAAAAAAGGAGCAGTGTGCTTTGCAGTAGACAGAGAAGACAAATGTTTGGAGGCTGGTAACTGGTATCCTGTGGGGAATGAGGGTTCGTTGCTTCTCAGTGCTTTTCCTTTGAAAGTTGGGTTAATTGCACTTGAATTGATTTTGACTTTTGGTGACCTTATGTGTTACAAAGTAGAAACGCTGCATAAGGTTTTCTTGGTTGTAATTATTATGAGAATAGATGATCAGGCATTTTCTTTCCCAAAATTCCTGGGTAGATTCAAACTGCCAGTATTTAGGTTAGCAGTGGAGCTAAAGTAACTCTAATTTTTGTTGTTGTAATGGTTAGGTTTTTAACAATTAGTTTGTTCAGCTCCACAATCAACACTCTTGTCACCAGCAGTCAGAAATCAAAACAACAAATTACATTGGGAAAATCTGCTGTCAGGGATCTCTCCAGAGTACTGCAAAGCAATGATGCCAGTCTAGAGACTAAGGTGCGTCTGATCCAGACCATGGTCTTCACAATTACTTGCTATGTATCAGAGAGCTGAACAATGACTAAAGAGGACAGAAGAAGCAGCAATGATGCATTTAAGCGGTAGTGTTGGAAAAGAGTCTTGAAGATACCATGGAGTACCAAGAAAATATATGTCTGTCTTGGAGAGGGTGAAACCAAGTTTCTCTTTGGAAACTAGGATTGTTACGCTTTCTCTCAAATACTTTGGGCACGTGGTCAGGAGAAACTGGTCCTTGGAAATGGACATTATACTAGGGAGGGTTGGCGGGACAGAGCATGAGAGGAAGACCCTGGATGAGATGGATTGATACAGTGAGTAGGGTAATGTGAGTAGGTGTGTCAAGGGCAGTGAGAATAGCTCCGGATGGGGCCGGTTTCAGAGCTGTTGTACATAGGTTGAGTGTGAGTCACAGGCCACTTGATGGCACATAACAACAACAACAGTGGTTAGGTGCCTTTGAATTCAGTATAACATATAACAACCCTATTAAAAACAGATCTAAACCCTGTCCCATCCTGTGTCATCTGCATCATTTCTGACATACTTGAGTACATTGTGATTGTCACTGTGTAAATCCATCTCATTGAAGGTCTTCTTTTCTTTTGCTGATCTTCCATCTTGCCAAGCATCTTGTTCCTTTCCTAAGAATAGACTTTTCTAGCAACATTTTCAAAGTTATGTGAGATGAAGCTTGACCACACTTGCCACCAAGGAGCACTCTGGCTGCACTTTTTCCAAGACAAATCTGTTGGTTCTTTTGGCAGTCTTATCTAACATCAGAGCTGAGAGGCTTCAAGTCTTCTTCTGTCATCCTTATTTAATGTCCAGCTCTCAGGTGCGTAGCAAGTTACATACAGGAAAGACCATGACCTTAATCAGGTTCACTTTAGTTTTCAAATTGATGTCATTGCTTCTCAGTACTTTGGAGAGGTCCCTGACCACAGACGTTCCCAATGCAATGTCTCCTGATCTTCTGACTACTGATGCCAAGGGTATTTATTGTTGATCCAAGTAAGATGAAATCAAAGGCAATATCAATTTTTTCCCCTACCTATCATGATGCTGCTTATTTGTCCAGTAGTGAGGATTTTTGTCTTCTTGTTGTTGAGATGCAATTTTTAGCTTATATAAACTCCAATTTTTAGCTTACATAAAATACATCTGCTTAATTTGATTTTTTAATGGAAATATTTTCCTTTTTAAACAGTTTTATTATGACTTGAATGAGACTTTACTAAGCATATTAGTTTTGCATTTAACCATTGAAATGCATGTTACATTATTTAAAATAGCCACAACATCTGATACAACATATGAGCAGTTTTCTTTTGTAAAGAGCCGTTTCCTTGGAAACCTGAGGGCTGGTCACTTTTGACTCAATGGCAGTGGTATGTAGGTATACAAAATTTGTGAGGATGTGACAAGAACAGGCAGAGTTTTGTTTTTTTTGAAATTTTTTTAATTAATATTCTAACGAAAGGTTACAGAAAACTTGGATTTCTATTCATTCATTGCTGCACAGTTTCTTCCCTAACCCGCTCCCCACCCAGTTTGCCTTTCTCTTTAAAAAGATTCTTTCATTATTGCACAATTTCCTCACTTTCCCCAACCCCTAGTCCACTCTGCTATGCACCTCTTATTCTGGATTATAGTCATGCAAATAATACCCAATCATGTATATCTTTTAGACAGTTCTCTCCCTCATCTATTTAAATGAAGTGTTTGGTTCTGTTGCACAGAGGGTCATCATCATGCATTGGAACTGGCTTGAAACAATTATCAGGTACCAGGAAAGGAGTTTTTGGCTGTTGTAAATGGTTAAGCCCTTAGCTATTTACCAACCAGAAGGCTGGTTGTTCAAAGCTTCACAGAGATCCTTCTGAAGAAAGCCCTGTCAATATGCTTCTGAAAGGTCACAAGTACTAAAAAGCCATTTTCTGCTCTGAAGCACATGCGGTTGTCATGAGTCAGTATCAATTCCACAACAAATGCCCTGGTTTTAGGTACTGTGAGCTGAAGGAGAAAGATAAAGCATGGGGAAGGAGCAAAGACTAATTAAATAAAGTCTTGCTGCGTAGGACTTTGGTGTCTAGTGGCAGAGACAATGTGGAACAAATAACAGTGCTAAGGTATGGCTGCCTAGGGCAAGGTTCCAATTCATTGTTCATAAGGTTACTATGACTCAAAGTTATGGCAACCAACAACAAGGTGGAAAGAGGTTTAAAGTAGGGAGAGAGTTTCATGAAGGTACAGTTGTTAGGTTCTTAAGAGTTGAGTTACAGCTAATAGTGACTCCTTGAACAACAGTTCTGTATCCTGTGCCATCTTCATAATTTCCGACACACTTGGGCCCATTGCTTCAGACACAGTGTCAATCTGTCACTTTAATGGTCTTCCGATCTTTCATCTACCTTTTACCTTTCCAAGTTTGATGTCCCTTTCAAAGGAATAGTCTATCCTGGTAATCTTCCCTAAATATGTGACATGAAGTGTTGTCATTTTCCCCTTCTAAGGAGCATTCTGATTTAACGTTTTCCAAATCACATTTGTTTGTTTGTTTGGCATTTTGTGAGATACTCAGTATTCTTCCCCATAGCTCAAAGGCATCAGTTCCACATTTTCATCCTTAATTCACTTTCAAATGTATTGTAAATTATTGAAAAGACCATCACTTGAATCAGACACACCTTCATCTTCAAATTTACATCATTGTTCCTCAATAATTTGGAGAGATTCCTAATGTCAGTCTTTCCCCATGCAATGTGTATTCTGATCTCCTGACTACTGATACCAAGAATATTGATTGTGGATCTCAGTAAGATTAAATAGTTGATATTTTCAATCTTTTATCCATCTATTGTGATGTTGTCTATTGTTTTAGTGGTGAGAATTTTTGTCTTCTTGACCTTGAGATATAATACATATTGAAGGCTGTACTTTTTTATCTTTTGCAGAAAATGTTTCAAGTTCTCCTGACTTCCAGCAAGTAAGGCTGTGTCTTCTACATAATTAGGTTGTTTGTGAGTCTTCCTGTGATTCTGGTAATTCTATTCTCCTTCAGAGAGTCCAGCTTCTTGAAGTATTTGTTCAGCACAGATTTGTTCAATACAGATTGAATAGGTATGGAGAAAGTTACAACCTTGACCCATACTTTTCTTAATTTTAAACCATGCAGGTTTTCCCTTGCTTTTTTCAGACAATAACTTCTTTGTCTAGGTATAAATTTCACATGAGCACAATTAAATGTTCTGGGATTCCCATGTTTCTCAATGTTAACAATAAAATGTTAACACTTTAAAAATGCCTTTGTATAGTCAATAAATCACAAATAGACGTACTTTTGGCATTCTCTGCTTTCAGCCAGGATCCATCTGACATCAGCAATGGTACCTCCGGAGTCACCTTCTCTTGTAAACCCAGTTTGAACTTTTGGCAAATTTCTGTATATATTCTGTTCTAGCAGATTTAGATGATCTTCAGCAGTATTTTGCTTGCATAAGATATTAATGATATTGTTTGGTAGTTTCCACATTCTGTTGGACCACCTTTACTTGGGAATGGGAGCAAATATGAACCTCTTCCAGTCCCTTGGCCAGGCAGCTCTCCTCCAAATTTTTTGGCACAGAGTGTTGAACACATCCAGGGTTGCATCTGTTAGTTGAAACTTGTCAATTGATATCCCAATGATTACTGGGGACTTATTTTTTGCCAATGCCTTCAATGCAGCTTCAGCTTCTTCCTTCATTTTCATCAAGATATCATTCACAAAAAAAACAAAATGTCATTACAAAGACAGAAGAGAAAGAAATAAAGCAGAACAGATGTCAGAAGAGCTTCTAAAAAAAAAAGAGCTTCTAAAAATTGCACTAGCATGTTGGAAAGACAAAATAAAATGAAGAAGTGCTGAAGTAGAAAATTTAAAGAAAGTTTCAAAGAACCACTCAAAAAGACAAGACGAAGAATTATAAGGGAATATAAAAAGAAGCAGAATTGAATAATAAAGTGAAGAATTTGCTTAGCATTTCTCAAGTTGGAAGAACTGAAAAACAGACTTTAGCTTCACATTGCAATACTGAGCGATACTAAGAGAAAATTCTTATATTATCCAGGAAACATCAAAAGAAAATGGAGAGAATACAGAGTTTTTGTATCATAAAGAAAGAGGTATATAGGAAGGAGCAAATATTAACTTGGGAACAGAGAAGATTCCTAGGGACAGTGATACAAATGACATATTTTGAAGAGTATTTGCCACATAGAGAATAAGAGAGGACGATTTTAGACAGACATCACAGCATATGCAAAAATTCTCACATTAGTAAAACGACAAGAAATTTGTGTCATAGCTCATATGGTGTATAGTTTTGGAGTGCTGGAAAAAAGATTTGAAATGTAAGTTGAAACCAGCATTTTAAAAGTCTTGTGTCTAGGAGGAATTTGGTCTTTATCCAAATTTGGATATATTTGAAATTTATCCAAGACTTTCCTGCAGCGAAGGAGTGTGATCAGATTTGGGCTTTGGAAATGTGCTTTTTGTATGACAGTGATGATGAACCAGATAAGGCAGAAAGCCCCTTAGAAAGATGGCTTGGTTCCATAGCTCTTATAATAGTGCAGGTGGAAAGGAATCATACACAGAGATACGGATATGTGGTGACAAAAGAGAGAGCAATGATAATGGAGACTTAGGGAGCTATGATGGTTGTACTTAATGAGGAAAGAGTAAAATGATCTGCTGGGTTTTCTAGAATAGGAAACTAGGTAGGGACTAACATTACTATCTATAATAGATGAAGATAATGCAGGATTTTTGCTGAGAAGGGAATGGATCAATTTTGGATCATGCTGGATTTTGAGGACTGTCAAAGTAGGAATATAATCTGGAAATAATCGTTAAGTGTTTTGAGAGCATTTAATTGATGATGACCTTGTAGAATTCAGGAAAATGGTATGATACTTATAGGATAACTTGTGGGTTTTTGCCTGGCTGGGTATTTTCCTAGTGGGAATGAAAAAGTAGTAGTAGGTGTGCAGAACTGACCTGTTTACCAAGAATGATTTGTGGAACCAAATAAAGCATTAAAAAGTGGGGTCACCAAAATGCCGTTAAAGGTCTATTTCTCACTTCCATAAACCCTTGGGAATATCTTAAGAAAAATTCCCAGGGCTATAATATTCTCCATGAACCTATAAAATCATTCTGCTTACTGAGGAACTCTCTGGCAGTGCCATGGGAGCTCTCAAGCAATGGAACTGCATAACTTTTTTTCTCAAATGACATACAATAATAAAACATTTTTCGCATGCAACTTATTCTGCATGTGTTTCTAAAAATATCTGCATTAGGAATATTCAGTGTGTGACATAATATCATATGCTTGGGATATAAAGGATTGTTGCTGGCTTTTAAAAACAACAGTGGAGGGTTCTTGAAGAGTGACCCTTGGTCCAAGATGTTTAAACTATGTTCTGGGAAAAGCTAACATTCTTCAAGGAAATACAGGAATGGACACAGACATGTTTCAGAGAACCTGCTTAACTTATCTTCCATCCTAAATAGTTTAATTATTCTCTCCCTCCTTAAGTTATCCCCTACATTAAAGAAACTTTTGATTAGGTATTTCGGCCATGACAGGAGTCTAGAGCGATGGCTACATGGTGGAGTGGACCTGGGGGAGGGTTTGTAAAATAATGAAAGAATCTTTTCTTTCACTTTTCCAAGAGGGTGGTGGGGAGCCTTGGGAGGGGACAAATCTACAACAATGAATGAATGGAAATCCAAAGCCTCTGTAAATTTTCACTGAAATTAATAACAAATTTAAATTTAAAAAAGAGAATTAAGTTAAAGTAAGGATGGCAATGGAACCACCTTAACTCTGTAACTTGATTTGTGCCGCTATTAGAACCTCTACTCAGAATATTATTGCTTTTCAATTTTTTACTCATGCACTTTTAACTTGTTAGTTAAATTTGTATCTTCTAGGCTGCAACACTTCCATGATACATCTTCAAGGATATGAACATGTACGGCTAAGCACAATTGATAACAGTGCATCTAAATTCCGAAATCAATCTCCATAATAGTCTATGTGTTTCCTACTGCCAAGGGGGCCCTTTGGAGTAGTGAGAGAAGACATTCACCCTGAAACCCACAGTGCCCCTTTTCAGCAGGAAGTAGCTAAGAGAATACACCATCCCCTTTTCCTTATGAATCAGGGTGAAGTCTCTCTCAGGGAGGAGTGATAGGGAATGGAAAGGGACACACTGACAAAGGAGATTAATCAGAACTGGCTTTGACAAGCACTGTGGCAATTGGACAATTAAAACAGACATTGGAGGGGGGGGAAAGAAGAACGAACTGGGGATGAGGGTGGAGAAAGCAGTGCAACAGTGAATGAATGAAAACCCAAAATCTCTGTAAATGTTCATTAAAACTAATAAAATTTAATAAAAAAATTAAATTAATAAAATTTCTATTCCATGAGTGTCTTTTAAGGTTATTTTTTTCCTCCCTCAGGTTTGATGCTTCAACAATTGCTTGAAGTTTGCTCTGGGTCTATGGCATTGTGTTCTCATAAAAAAAAAAAAAACCAGTAAGAAAAAAGAAACAAGTTCTAAAAAGTACTGCTAAAAGCAATTTATAGATGCATGTGGATTTCTCTAATGCTAATTAAATGATTAAAAAAAATTTTAAAAAAGCTTTTAAAAGGAAGTAAGCATCTGAATGAGGTCTTCCAAGTCTGCTAGCAGACATAAACCATAAATATGAGTCAGTCGTGATTATTGGAAAAAAAATTCAGATCTAGCTACAGTAATAGGCTTTTAGACATAGCAAGTTCAGGAAGGTGAAACATAAAGTGTCTTTGTAATATGAAGTTAGAGTCTGGATAAAAATAGCAGCCTGGACAATATGCCCCTGAGTGTGCTTATATGAAACACCATGACTCAATGAGAGGACATCCATCCATTTCTCTACTAAATTCATTCTATGTTTAAATTAAATGTATTATCCTTCAATCATTGCTATTGTAGCTTTCTAAATTACTCTGATAATTGTCTGATAAGTTAAGTGATTTGAGAGCATTTAATTGATGATGACTTTGTGGAACATAGGAAAGTTTTTCAGGAAAACTACTTACAGGTAAGGAAGTTTCACAATTGAACCTCTTTTTTTCCCCTTTTAAGATTTTTACTACTCTTTCTGTTCCATTTGGCCAGGGGAGATTTCTGGGCTCACAGGATCGACATTCTCATTTGGTTCTGTCAGTGACTGTTTTCTACTCTATCCTTTGGATGGGGTAAGTCTAACTACTTCCCTTTGGGTATTGTTCACATACTCTGCCCTGTTGCTAGGATCTCAGTTTCTACATGACAGTGATGGAAAGAGGGTATAGACCTTGGAGCCAAGCACGTTCTGTTTGAATCCTTGCTTTGCAACCATGTCCTTATTGGGAAAGAAAACACACATTTCTTGAGTTCTAGTGATCTAGTGGGTAAGGAGTCTAGCCATCAACCCAAAGGGAGGATCATTTCCGACCCCATGGCAGTGAGTTTAAATTTGAGGACCTGAAGCACTTGCTGCAGAAGGTCAAGGACTGCAGCCTTCAATACGGATTGAAGATCAACATCAAGAAAACAAAGATTCTCACCACTGGACCAATTGGTAGCATCAGTATGGATGGTGAAGAGATTGAGATAGTTAGCAGTTTTCGTTTACTTAGCTCCACAGTCAACCTCTTCGTACCAGCAGCCCAGAAATCAAGAGAAAAATGACATTGAGAAAGTCAGCTGTGAGGAACCTCTCAAGAGTACTGAAGAGCAACGACGTCAGGATGGTGACTAAGGTGCACCTGATCCAGGCTATAATCTTTGCAATTACATGCTATGCATCAGAGAGTTGGACAGTGAATAGGGATGATAGAAGGAGAACTGATGCCTTTGAGCTGTGGTGCTGGAGAAGAGTGTTAAATATACCATGGATTGCTAGGAGAACAAACAGATTTGTCCTGGAGAGGGTGAAGCTGTAATGCTCCTTGGAGTCAAGGATTCTGAAGCTTCATCTGACATATTTTGGGCATGTTGCAAGGAGGGACTGGTCTTTGGAGAGGGGCATCATGTTTGGAAGAGTGGAGGGACGGCGCAGGAGAGGAAGACCCTCGATGAGATGGATCGATTCTGTGATTGGGGTGGTGGGATTGAGTGTGTCAGAGACGGCGAGGTTGGCACAGTATAAAGCAGCATTTAGGGCTCTTGTACATAAAGTTACAATGAGTCGCAAGTGACTCGACAGCACATAACAACAACAACAACAGCAACATAGGAGAAAGTAACTCCAACCACTAATGTTTATCTTCCACCTTTTTTGCCAAGTATTGACATTGGTTATGACATGCCATTGCAGTCACTGAACATTATTTTTAAGCTATATTTTAAAACTCGTGCAAAATGCTTTTGCTATATTCAAACACTCTAGTAGTTCTTCATTATTGAAAGGCAATGGTATTGCTGCGTTGTAGGAGTCAACCCAATTCTCCTGGAATCCTGGGCTTGCTGGGCTGACATCCAACATTCTAGGCATTCTAGATCTTATTCCACGACCTGACTGAGGGATCTCCTGCTACTGGTGCCATAGTATCTGCATGTTTGCTTGTCCTAAGGATTTGCTCTTATTAACTTTCCTCTAGCTTCACCCTGTCTAGGCATAATTCACCATCTTTCAGGTCCTAACACATGTGGTCATTCTCCACCCCCACACACAGCAAGTGAGACATGCAGGTTGTGGCCTTCAGCCGAATGGCGAGTCCCCAGGATCCAACTTCTGCTGGCAAGCAAGGTCAGCCTTTACCTTCATTGCTACCACAGCAGCTTTGCCAGTGCCCCCAACTCGGGAATGTGTTCGACTCCTTGGTCTGTGTTGGATTCTGGAAGGTAGTTTGTTTTGATTTAATTGACAGTTGGGAGTAAATAGCTTGGCCATTTTTCATTTAATTAACAATTGAGTGTGGCTGGAAGCCTTTTATTTAAACCAGTCAGGACCCTGTGGGTGGGGCTTTGAGACTGAAAATTGGTTCGGTCCTGCATAAGTCTCTCCATTTGGAGCCTCATGTTTGAAGCAGCTGGATTTTGGAAGGTAAGTTGTTTTGATTTAATGGACAGTTGGGTATAAACTGTTTGGTCCTGAAGATTAATTTGCTATTAGAGTTACAAAGTAATTTGGTAGTTTGTTGTGTTTGGGGAGAACATTGCTCTAAGTGATACAATATTTGTCTGCCAGTTTGTTGTAGGGAGATAACTTGTGGGTTACTGTGATACTGAAAGTTATGCCACTGGTGTGTCAAATGCCATAAGTGTTGTCCATGGTGGACAGGTTTTTTTTTGTTGGTTGGTTGGGGTTTTTTCCCTTTGGAAAGGCCCAAATATCTGTATTGATGCATCTACAGTCCCAGCAAGGCAGGCAGCTAGGAAGGACAGTGTCCAGCCCTCCAGGAGTGTCACCCAGTCAGGCTCAGTGATCCCACAGTACCCTCACTGGCTCCACTCCACCACCCTCCCCTCCCACCAGCCTTTTTCTATCTCCAGGATCAGTGGTCCCTTCCTCTCTGGCTGGGGCCAACAGTGGTAGGTGGAGGGGGAGTCAGGGCCAGGTCTCCTGCAGAAGTGGTGCTCAGAATGGGGTCCTGCCAGGTACACACCTCTGATGGCAGCAGGGGCTGTGTGAGGGGCTGCCAAGTCCATAGAGTTCCCCCAAGGTAGAGACCAGGGACATGCCCCCCACCTCAGACAGGGTGACTGGTCAGGCAGCCAAACGGCATATCTGAACTGGGTAGTGGAGAGGGAAGAGAGTGAGCACGGGTGTACGTGGAGATGTCAGGGCAGGAGTGCACACGGGATCTCCGCTTCCTTCTCAGTGTCATGACTTCCACGCTGGACTAGACCTTGGTGGCCTCAGCAAATCCCACGCTGCTGTTTTCGCTGTTGAACTCCGTGTAGTAACACCTGATGAAGAAATCACCCAAGATCCAGAGTGGCCCTCCAGGCAGGGGGATGTCCATGCCCATGAAGCCGCTCAGGCACAAAGTCTTCCAGGCCTGGGACACTTAAGCACATAGTCCTCTGCTGAGAGCATGTAGCCTTTGCCTCCTAAGGTGAGGTGATGGGTGGCAGGCTGCTTATCTTCTCACAAAGGACCATGTACTCTCCCTGCATGAGCGGAATGGCATCCAGGGTCTTCTGCAGCTCAGTGACCTTCTCCACTAGGCCAACCATCAGGGAGATGCCTGTGTCCACGATGGCCTCACAGCCACTCTTGCATAGGGCCAGCCCATTGCCCACGTCCACCCTGTCCATGTGAATGTGCCAGTAGGCCTTGTGGATGACGTTGCGTAGGTTATGGAACCATTGTAGTACCTGGAATCAATGCCCCCTAGCATCAGCTCACCCCCAGGCTGGACTGTTGAGTTCCTCTTCAGGTAGGAGAACATACTCTTCTCCAACGCCTTCTGCTTCATGACACTGTCAAAGACGGGCACCACGTCGTTGACGGAGATGCGGGGGTAGGCCATGCCCAGGAGGCCATCGAACTTGGCTGTGATAAAGGTAACGCCTGGCTGCTTGGTGGCCTATCCAGAATTCTGCTGCTTCACCTTGACGCCACCCAGGCTCTCATTGCAGGGTACCCGCAGTGTCTGACTCAGGTACCCAGACAGGCTGCCCGAGCCGAAGTGGATGGTGAACTCAGTGCCATTCTTCATGTACGTGCTCGACTTGTCGCTGTTGTATCAGTGGTGCATCCAGCAGGCAACGTCCAGCAGTTTGCAGTGGACCGAGGGCACCCAGAGAGTGGAAGAGCCAGTGTCGAAGACGACAATGAAGCACTGTGGAGGGGTCCCAATGCCAATCTCCCCATAGTACTGGGCGTCCATGTCATTCCTGAGCATCTCCGGAGCGCCCCCCACCCCCACCTCCCGGCCACTGCAGGCGCCCCCTGGGAGTATTTGGAGATGAGCTGCTTGGCGATCAGGTTTTCCACAGGGCCGCCCATCTGGGAGAGGGTCCGACGGATGGAGGTAAACTTGTGTCGTGGGATCCTGATGAGCACAGTGCTGGGGCCAACAGCAGGCCCAGGACGAGCAGCAGCAGGCAGGGGGTGCTGCATGGTGGCAGTGGTGGAGGCCGCACTTATAGCCAAGATGACAGCGCTGGAGGACAGGTTTTAATAGAGCTCCCAGATTAAGACAGAATAGGAAGCAGGATTGCCTGTCCACTTCTTAAATAGCAGGCCTTTGGAAACCTATGAACACTAGAGGAAAGCAGATAATTATAGTTGCATAGTGGTAGAGCCCAGATTGGTTATGAGGAAAAACAATGACAAGCATCGTTTAATAATTGGAACATGAAATGTACATAGATTGAATGTTGAAAAAGTGGATATCATAAAAAATGAAATGGAAGACATGAACACTGGCATACTAGGCATTAGTAAGAGGAGATAGAACAGCTTTGGACACTTTGAATCACACAATCATATGCTATACTATGCTTTAAATAAAAAACAGAAGAATAGTGTTATATTCATAGTGAAAAAGCCAATTTCAAGTTCTATCCTGAAATACAGTACTATAAGTTATAGGATAAAATCCATACACTCCTACATCTAGAACCAAAGAGGAAGAAATTGAGAATTTTTACTAAATCTTCAATTTGAAATTGACTGAACTTGCAATCAAGACATGTTAATAATTATTAGTGACTAGAAAGCAAAAGTTGGAAACAATGAAGAAGGAATAGTAGTTGAAAAATATGGGCTTGGTGATAGAAATGAGGCTAGATATAGAATGATCAAATTTTTATTACAATGATTTATTTATTGCAAAAACTTTTTAAAAATAAGACACAAATAACTTTACACAAGCATTTCACCTGGTGGGATGCATATTAATCAGATTGATTATATTCATACAAGTAGTCTTTGGAGAAGCTCAATAGTGACAGTCAAAAGTAGGCCAAGACCATCAATTACTCATACAAATTCAAATTGTGGTCAAAGAAAAGTAAAATAAATCCACAGAAACTAAGATATGATCTTGAATTTATTCTATTGGAATTTCAAGATCATCTTAGGGATAGGAGTGAGGCATTGAACATCAATGATTGAAGACTGGATAACTTTTAGGATGATATCAAGGATATCAACCATGAGGAAAGCAAAAGAACATTACAAAAACAGAATTGAAAGAACCAAACTATATGCATATTGGACGAGACTAAAAATTGTGCTGGAGTGTCAAGAAGCCAAAATAAAATTAAAATATGCCAAAGAAAAAAAGTTGAACAGATTCAAAGAACAACTTGAGAGGACAAAGCAAAGTATTATAATGGAAAATACAGAGAGCTAGAATTGGAGAATAAAAAGGTAATAACTTGCTTTGCATTTATCCATCTGAGAAAATAGAAAAAGAAATTTAAACCCTGAGTCACAATAGTGAAAGATGCTATTGGCAATATATTAAATGACCCAGAAAGCATCAAAACCAAATGGAGGGAATATATAGACTCACAAAGAACTGATTGACCCTTAAAAATGTCAGGAAGTACCATATGAACAGGAGCCAACGGTAATGAGGGAGAAAGTGGAAGCTGCATTGAAGGCATTGGCAAAATACAAGGCCCCATGAATTGATGGGATACCAATTGATTTCTTTTCAATTTATAGATGTAGCTTTGGATGCACTCACCAGTGTATGCCAGGAAATTTGGAGGACAGCAGTCTGGCCAATGGATTGGAAGAAGTCTATATTTGTTCTAGTATCCAAGAAAGGTTATCTAACAGAATGTGGAAACTATCAAATAATATCATTAATACCACATGCAACCAAAATGCCACTGAAGATCATTCAAAAAAATGATAGAACAGTAAATATAGAACTTCCAGAAGTTCAAGCAAGATTTAGAAGAGGCCATGGCACTAGAGATAACATTGCTGATGGCAGAAGGATTCTGGCTGAAAGTAAAGAATACCAGATGAATGTCTATTTATGCTTATTGACTATGGAAAGGTATTTGACTGTGTGGATCATAACAAGTAGTGGCTG
>NW_006399762.1:4631188-4632204 GCF_000299155.1 Elephantulus edwardii
CTCCAGTGCAATCTTCAGAATCTCTTCTGACATCAATTTTGGCTTAAATTTGTTTTTCAGTTCTCTCAGCTTAGAAATGCAGAACAAGTTCTTCACATTTTATTTCCCAAATCCAGCTGTCTGCACATTCCATTATAGTACTTGGCTTTGTCTTTCTGAGCTGTCCTTTGAAATCTTTTCAGCTGTTTTACTTCATCTTTCCCCTTTGCTTTAGCTTTCTTGAAGTTCTGGTGCTATTTTAAAAGTCTTTTCTGACATCCATTTAGCTTCTCTTTTTCTTTCTCCTCTCTCTTTGCAATGATCTTTACCACTCTTCACGGATTACATCCTTGATGCCATCTCACTTCTCTACTAATTATACTTATTAAGAAGGAAATGTCATGTAAATAACACTTTAAGCTCCCTCTTAATACTTTTATTTGTCATTTCCCTACTTTTTGCCAGGATGAAAATGTAAGAAAGCAAGTTTTAATATTTTAGCTGCTAAAATACAATCATATTGTTTAATTATTGTGATATAATAAATGGTAAGAGAAAGAGGTAGCCTGTATAAATGGAAATATAAATAAATTAAGTACAAAAATAATGTTAATTAACTTTAATTATCTCCTACCCAGAGTACTTTTAATTTTTCATGAATTATTTCATATATTCTAGTGTGGAGTAAAAAACAATTTTGCTTGTTCTCCTAAATCTTAATTAGTAATCAGAGAATTCTCATGTCTATTTGTAGAGTTTTAATAGTAGTAAATTAAATCATATTAGCACGAGAAAGAGCAAACACTTTAATCTGATCAGCCAACTTCAAACTGCATGATAAATTTCTACTTGTCTGCATAATGACTTATTGTTGTTGTTGTTATGTGCCATCGAGTTGTTTGCAACTCATAAGAACCCTATGTACAAGAGCCCTAAACTCTGCTCTATCCTGTGCCAGCCTCACTGTCTCTGACACACCTACTGCCATTACCCCAATCAATTAATTGATCCATCTCATCAAGGGTCTTCCTCTCTTG
>NW_006399762.1:4633014-4634670 GCF_000299155.1 Elephantulus edwardii
GATTTTGAACCACGCAGTGTCTCCTTGCTCTGTTCTGACAACTGCCTCCTGGTTCAAGTATAGGTTTCACATGAACACAATCAAATGTTCTGGGATTCCCATTCTTCTCAGAGTCAGCCACAGTTTCTTGTGATCCACACAGTCAAAAGCCTTTGCATAGTAAACGAAGCACAGATAGACCTTTCTCTGCTACTCTATGTGATGACTTACCTTTATAAATTTAATTTCCTGTTAATTGTGTTAGAACTTCACTTGTGAGTTTTGTTTGGGATCATACATCCAACTGAATCCTATGGAGCTGATTCCAACTGATAATAGCTATCAGGTCATCAGTTACATTATCTGATTCAGCAGGTTTCTTTCAGTTCAACATGAAATAAAAAAAATACTGTATAGTTGATGATACCTCATACAGAAGTTTTACTCCTTCATGAGTTGTGTGTTGAGAGAGTAAATTACTTTTGAAAGACCTGAGTATGTAGGATTTTTCCCCTGTAGGAAACATTCTAAGAATTTAAACATCTTGAGTTTTCAAGCTTTCTTTTATTACCTGATTGTTGTATGGTTTTTAAGTGTCGTTGAGGTGCAAGCAACTCATAGTGACCCTATGAACGAAAGTTCTGGACACCTCCTGCATATCTTTCAGCCTCTCTCCAGGTTCATAAGGTTTCCAGAGGCAAGCTATTATGGAACTGAATGCCACTCCTGCCTCCAAATTACCTGATTACTGAAGTGAAATCTATTTAATTTTCTCAAAACATTCACTAACATCCTTAAGGAATTATATTTTCACTTAATTTTTCTACCCTTTCAAAGTAGATGGGGCTTAAGAAACAAAGAAAGGATAGAATTGATAATGAAAGAGAACATCTGTTTCTATTTTCATAATGGTTTGTATGTTTAATCCATTCATGTTTAATGCTCTGAGGTAGAGCCTTCTCCAAAAGATTTATACTCCATTAAGAATAAAATGTGCCTTTAGAATGTGTGTCTATTTATATCTATAATTGTAAAAATGTAAATGCACCCAACTTGCAAAGGCCCTCTTTCATTGCTGTACTAATCTTGCTTGTATTTTCATGTTCTTTGAACACTGTCACCCTTCACATAAAAGGAAGCTGAGAATATATTTGATACTCTTATCTTTCTAAAAACAACAACAACAACAACAAAACCAAACCTTGCTGAATCAGAACCAACTCATAGCTGAACCTCCAACGATTTTTAAGAATCTATAAATCACATAGGAAGAGATTGCTTATCTTTCTACCATGGATCTTTTTTTAAAATCAAGTTGTTTATATACAATTTATCATAGATATTATCATTGAACTTCAGTGCTTCGTGCTTTCACAACCCCCGGAGATAACTAAGCTTTGGAAGTAGTTTTGCCTCAGTTCCCTGCTGCCTGTGTAGGAGAAAACAGAACATGCGAGCACAGGGCCATGAGTGTCTCTGAAAAGGCCAGAGAGTGTGAGAATAGTGCAGCCCCCTTCCACTCTAGAGCAGAAAGCAGATAAAGAACCCATAGCCCAGCCCCACTGTGACTCTGGACCCATTCTAGCAGCAAGGCATTCATTTATTCATTGCTGACTTACAGACTCACAGTTGTGGTATTGAAAATGGGGTTTATTAGGGAAGCAAGTTGGAGAGTGG
>NW_006399762.1:4635260-4635866 GCF_000299155.1 Elephantulus edwardii
TGGTAATGAACTTTCAATTCTAGTTTTTATTATAATTTTCTAACCAGAGCTGCTGTGCATAGGGTTGCTATATAGGTCATAGGCAACTCACTGGTACATAACAACGGTACATAACAACAACAACATACTATATAGGCTGGTGGGTTTTTCGGGTTTTGTGGGGTTTTTGTTTTGGGGGGTTTTTTTGTTTTGTTTTGCTTTGTTTTGTTTTAATTTAAGCCCCTATTTAGAGTCAACAATACCTTGGGGAGGGCCTTTCTATTTAAAAGTCAATTGTTATTATATTTTAGAGGAACATTCTCCTAAATGGTACAGCACTCTTCTGTAAATGCTGTACTGAGGTAACGTGGGGTTGCTGTGATGCTGAACCTTGTTCCACTGGAGTCTTAAATGACATAACAATTACTCGTGGTAGACAGTGTTTGGTAAAGCTCCTAGTTGAAGACAGGTTTGAAAGAAGGATTTGCATCCACTCCCTAAATAGCTTGCCTCTGGAAACTCTTTGAACTTAGATAAATGAAGATGATTATAGAAGGCTTCAAGTCTTTTGTTCATAGGGTTGCTGTGAGTCATTCTCAACTGAATGGCAATCAATAACAACAACAA
>NW_006399762.1:4636841-4637942 GCF_000299155.1 Elephantulus edwardii
ACAGTTTGTCAAACTATTTGATTGTGGTTGGACATCTGAGCTGTTTCTGTGTTCTTGAGATGATGAATAAAGCTGCTGTGAACATTGATGTACAAGTCTCCATTTGTGCCTCAGTTCTAGTCTTCTCAGGGTCTATTCCAAGATGTGGAGTAGCTGGGTCATATGGAATTCCTATGTTCAGCTTTCTGAGGAAGCTCCAAACTGCCTTCCAGAGTGGTTGTATCATTGTACAATCCCACCAACAATGTATAAGAGTTCCTATCTTACCACAGTCTCTCCAACATTTATTACATGCTGCCCTGTTAAACTTGCCACTGCTACTGAAGTGAGATGGTATTTCACTGTGGTTTTAATTTACATTTCTCTTATTGTCAGTGATTCTGAGCATTTCTTCATGTCTGTTGGCCATGTGAATATATTCCTTTGTGAAAATTATTTCCCTATCTTTTGCCTATTTTGCAATTTGGTTATTAGTCTTTTTCTTGTGGAGGTCCTGGAGTAGTCTGTAAACTTTTGTTATGATACTCTTGTCTGAGATGCTATTGCCAAATGTTTGTTCTCAGTCAGTAGATTCCATTTTCCCCCTGTTGGGAAAAGTCTTTGACGCACACAGGGATTTTATCTTTAGAAGGTCCCATACATCAATTTTATCCTCTTTACATTGTGCATTTCTGGTTGTATTTGACAGTCTCTTCATACCGTAGACTAAGGCTTCTAAGCTGGATCTCGATTTGTCTCTTATGAACTTTATACTTTTGGCTTTATTCCCAGGTTTCTGATCCACCTTGAGTTGGTTTTTGTGTATGGTGTGAAATGTGGATCCTGTTTCAGCTTTTGAAGGTGGAAGTCCAGTTTTGTCAGCACCATTTGTTGAGGAGATTATCATTTCCCTATTTGATAGCTTTGATTTCCTTGTCGAATATCAGTAGACCATAGATAACTTGATCCATTTCTGGATTCTCAATTCTGTTCCATTGGTCTATGTGCCTGTCATTGTTCCAGTGCCATGCTGTTTTGATTACTACCGTTGTGTAGCAGTAGGCTTTGAGTGCTATGCCTCCCACTTCATTTTTTTTTCTCTGACATGTTTTGCTTATTCAG
>NW_006399762.1:4651625-4652131 GCF_000299155.1 Elephantulus edwardii
TATCATAGTTTTAATTTTATCTGGTTCTTTTGTGATATAATCTCCATAATTTCTTAATCGAGTTATCTCATATTCTCTCTTTTGATGGTTTCATTTTTTTTTTAATCTCTTGTCTTTATAATTTCTTTTCTTTTAGAGGCTGTAGGATTAGATTGCTGTTCTTTTTCTATTTGATGAAGGTGGTGTTGAGTTTGATTGTTGACATTTCTTCTTTCTTCTTTTTACATGTGTGTGCCTATTGCTATGAACTACCCCCTGAACACTGCCTTAGCTATATCCAAGAAGTTGTGGAATGTTGTACTTTCATTTTCATTTGTTTCAAAGAAACTTTTCTTTCATCCTTTATTACTCTTATAACCCAATCATGTTCTAGCATGGAGTTATTTAGTTTTCATATGGGTGGTTTTTAAGCTTTACTCTTCTGTGGTTAATTTCTACTTTAATAACATTGTGGTTTTAAGAATATATTTTGTATTATTTCAATATTTTTAATTTGTTGAGGCTTG
>NW_006399762.1:4653626-4663201 GCF_000299155.1 Elephantulus edwardii
ATTCTGATACTCTTAATTTTCTTAATTGATGCAGTTAGTCCATTTACATTAAGTGTGGTTATTGTCAGACCAGGTTTTACTTTTGTCAAATTGCTATGTTTCTTTTTCTGTTGTTTCTGGTTACTATGGTCCATGCACTTTCATTTTTAGTCTCTGTGTGAGGGACTTCACTTAAAATTTCTTGTAGTTTTGGTCTTGTTTTCACAAATTCCTTAAGTTCCTTCTTTTTTGTAAAGGATCTGATTTCTTCTTCATATTTGATAGAGAGCTTTGCTGGGTATAGGATCCTGGGCTGGCAATTGTTTTCTTTCAACTTTTTGTATATGCCTTTCCATTGTCTTTTATCTCTTATAGTTTCTGTTGAGAATCAGAACTTAATCTAATTGTTTCCCCTTTATAGGTAATTCTTTGTTTTTCTCATGCTGCTTTTAGAATTCTCTTCTTATCTTTTAATTTGCAGAATTTGACTATGATATGTCTTGATGTTTTTCTTTCTCAGTCTAGTCTATTTGGTGTTTACTGTGCTTCTTGAATGTAAATTTTCCTTTTCTTCAAAATGCCAGGGAAGTTTTCTTCTAGTACTTTTTCCACAATATTCTCAGTGATTTCCTTGTCACTCCTCTCTTCTGGAATTCCAATCATATATTTTTTAATTCTATTTGATATCATCCCACATGATTGCAATGTTTTCTTCATTCTATTTATGTTTCATCTCTGATTTTTCTTCTAGTATATTTTCTGTGAAACTCTTGTCTTCCAGCTCACTGACCCTCTGTTTCATCTCTTCAATTCTACTTTTTGTCCTACCACTATGTTGGACATTTCTGCCATTTTGGTTTAAATAATCTGGATTGCATTTTCATGCTTTTCTGTTATTTATAATACTGTGTTTTCTGCACCCTCTCTGTCTTGTGATAATTTTTTAAATTCTTTATCTCTTTATCTAAATTATCTATTCTTTCCTCCATTTCTTGCATTTTCCTTCTTAACTGTTCAAGTTGTTCCTCATCAATATATTTCTTCTGGACTGTTGTTTCTGAGGTATTTGCTCTCGTATTGGCTTCCATGGTTCCTTCCAACATTTGTATCTTTTTCTTTAGCTGAGCAAATAACTCTACATCAACATATATCTTATGATTATCTCTATCTGGAGTATTTATTGGGTCTCCTTTTTTAATTATTATTTTATTATTGTTGTTATTATTAATTTCAATGAACATCTACAGAGATTTTGGAATTCCATTAATTCATTGTTGCACTTTTCTCCCCACCCACTCACCCCCACCTCCACCCCCAGTTCGCTCCTCTCCTTGAAAAGCAAAAGAAAAACTTCTTCATTGGTATACAATCCCTCACCCCCACCCCGCACATCCCCACTTCCACCCCAAGTATACTCCACTCTGCAACCCTCATTCCGGACTCTTATGATAATCATAATGCCCTAAAATATATTAATTTTAAACTATTCTCTCCCTCATCGGCTTCAATACAGTAAACGTAACTTACCCAGTTTTTCTCCGTCTTACCCCCACCCCAATGTCAGCCTCATTCTACAACAGTGGCACCATATAATATTTGTCCCTTTGTGACTGAGATATTTCACTCAGCATAATGTCCTCCAGAGTCACCCGTTTTGAATAATATTGCATGAGTTCCTTGTTTTTCAAAGCAGTGTAGTATTCCATTGTGTGAATATACCACAGCTTCTCTATCCATTCGTTTGTTGTTCTGCTTTTTTAGGAGAAAAATTAGTTTGTTTTTTCATTATGACTAAAGTGGATTGCTGCTTTCATGACATTATGTGTGTTTTTTCTTATTAGGTGTTAGGCTGTTGTAGCTATATAATTACCTAGAGTACAGCAGTGTTTTGTGAAGCACCTATATATTTGTGTTTTTTTTCTTGGCCTGAGACCTGGAAGGCTGAAGGCCTGACATCAGTGTTTCCCCCAAAGTACCTGAATGTCAAACCAGGAAGTCTGTTACTCTCATCCAGAAATGACTTCTCCACCTACCCTGAGGTGCCCTGGTCCCTTCTGGTTGAGCTTATGGGGGTCCTATGTGGTGTAGTTAGACAGTAGTGTTTCCTCCAAAGTACCTGTGATGTTGGTGCTCCTGGTGCTGAATAGCAGGGGTGACACCTGGGCAGTCTCCAGGTGGTGAGACTGCGGGGGTCTGGTGCTCTGGGTAGCATTGTACTTGAAAAATGCAGTCCCTCCATATGGCAGGCAGTGGCTCAGTTGTTAGTCAGGCTATGAGTACACCTGGTCTAGCTTGCATTCGTTAGCAGATGCAGCAATTGTGGTGGTTGGAAGCCATTTCTGGGCTGGCCTTACCACACAGGCATTGGTGTCTTGCAGCAGAGAGAAGGTAAAATTCCACAAAAAGGTGGTCAATACACTTCTTCAACACCACATCTCCAAGGCATCAATTTTTCTTTTGTTACCCTTTTCAATGCCCACTGTCAGATTAATATCAAGTGATTGAAAAGATCATGGCCTGAATCAGGCATGGTTTAATCTTCAATCTAGCATCATTATTCTTCAGTATTTTGAAGAGGTGTCTGAAAGTGGCTTTGCCTAAAACAATGTTTCCTTATCTCCTGACAGCTGATACTGAGGATGTTGACTAAGGGTCAAAGTAACAGAAAATAATTCTATTTCAATCCTTTCTTCATCTATCATGATGTTACTTATTGGCCCAATAGTAAAGACCTTTCCTTTCATGATATTTAGTTGCTTTCTCAACTCCACAATCAACACATTTGGCACCAGCAGTCAGAAAATCTAAAGATAAATTACATGAGGTAAATCTGCTGTCAGGAATCTCTCCAGACATTTATCTGCATTTTATTGACTATGCAATCCAAGCCATGATCTTCACAATTACTTGCTATTCGTCAGAGAGCTGTACAATGACTAAGGATCACTGAAGAAGAATTGATGTTTTTGAGTTGTGAAGAAGAGTCTTGAATATACTACAAAGCACCAAAAAAAAAAAGAAACAACACAAAAAACAAATTAGTCCATCTTGGAGATGATTTTGAAGTTCCATCTCATATACTTTGGGCATGTGGTGAGGAGGGACCAGTCCTTGGAGAAGGATATCATACTCAGAAGGGTGGAGGAAGAGCGCAGGAGAGGAAGATCCAGGATAAGATGGATTGATATAGTCACTAGGGCAATGTGGGTAGGTGTGTAGGAGACAATGAGACTGGCTCAGGACATGACAGGCTTCAGAGCTGTGGTACATAGGGTCACTATGAGTCCCAGGTGACTCAATGGCATATAACAATGACGACAACAACAGCAATAACGATCCATATTGAAGGCTGTAGTCCCAGTAGATACTACAAGAACTTCTGGAGCAACCGCTTCAGGTTCTCCTGACTTTCAGCAAGTAATCTGTATAACATAGGTTGTTGATGAGGTTTCCTCAAATACTCATGCAACATACTTCTTTGTAGATGCCTGCTTCACAAATTATCTGGTTAGCATACAGAATGGGTAGGTATTGAGAAAGCATACAACCCTAACCAAAACCTTTCCATATTTATTTTTTCCTTGCTATTTTAAAAATTGTGATTTTCATAAAGATTTACAGAAAGCTTGGGTTTTCTTTCATTCATTGTACATTTTCCTCCTACTTCCTTCCTTTTACCTCCTCCAGTCCACTTTGCAATGCATCTCTTGTCCTGGATGGTTGTCCTACATATATTGTTTAATCATTCATTCCTCTTTGACAGTTCTTCTCTTCTTATTTTAAACCATACAGTATTCCCTTGTTTTATTTGGACAACAGCTTCTTGTATTAGATATAGATTTCATATGAGCACAATACAGTGTCCTTGGATTTCCATTCTTCTTAATTTTAGTCATAGATTGTTGTTATCCACACAATAAAATACCTTTGCATAATCAATAAAACACACATAGACATTCTTCTGGTATTCTCTGCTCTCAGCCAAGATCCATCTGACATTAGCAATAATATCCTTGGTGCCATGACCTCTTCTAAATTCAACTTGAACTTCTGACAGTTTCCTGTCAATGTACAGTTATAACTGTTTTCAAAAAAATACACTATTCTGCAATATTTTGCTTACCTGTAATATTAATGATATTGCTCAGTAATTTCCACATTCTGTTGGATCACCTTTGGAGCAAATATGGATTCCTGACACCCCATTCCCCCAGACTCCTATTAGTTGTTCAGGAAGCTGTCCTCCAAACTTCTAGGCAAAGATTGATAAGCACATCTCCAGGGTTGTACTGGTTAGTGCAGACATGTAAATTAGTATCCAATCTATTCTCAAGATCTTAATTTTTTGCCAGTCTCTTAAGCACAGCTTAAACTTCTTTCTTTGTAACCACTGGCTCTTGTTCATATGGTTATTTCTGTAACTTTACAGTATTGACAAATTATTTTGATACAGTAATTTTATGTGTTATTTTCATCTTCTTTTAATGTTTCCTGAATCATTCAAGATTTTTCTCCCGGAAAAGTACAAATGAAACACTCACAGAGGCATTCAAAAGACAGGGACATTTTAAACCCCAGTATTAATATATTCTTCAAGATGGATGAATTTTTAAAATATGTTGAATGAAGTATATCATTGACAAAGGATGAATATTTAATGCCATCACTTAAATGAAATTTCAATAACAGGTAATTCACAGAGGTAAAAATTTAATGGTTACCAGAGGAAGTATGGAAAGGGCAAGATGCCACTATTGTTATGGAAACAGTGAGTTTTTGTATATGATGCTGAAAAATTTGACATCATACGTTGGTGATAATGACACAACATGATTAATGTAACTGTAATGAAACTGTGCACATGGAAAATGCTGGGTTTGCAAAAGTTTCATGATCTGTATTTTTTGTTTGTTTTACAATATATTTAGACAGTATTTTATTTGTTATCAAAACCACCAACCAACAACGGCAAGAGAAATGTGACAATAATACTGAGTATCTCACTATTATTGTTATTTTGTTGTATTACAGGAATTAAACTAAAGTCAGAAGTTGCTGTCAATAGTATCTTTAGGCAGTTACAGTACAATATATAATTAGGGATGGCTTCATTTAGAAGCCTGGAAGAGTGTTCACGAGATAAACATATTCTGACTGACAAGGATGCAAGCCTATGCAGGGCTCTGGTCTTTCTTGTGAATATGATGCAGAGAAAAATGCAGGATCTCACTCATCATGTCTATAAAGTAATTGCTGTTCTTCTTCCTGTTGTTGTTATGTGCCATCAAGTCACTTGTGACTCTTAGTGACCATATGTTTGATAGCTCTGAACCGTGTTCTATTCTAAGCTAACCTCATTATCTCCGACACACCTGCCTCTGTTACTTTAGTTACTGAGTCAATTCATCTCATCAAGCTCTCTCTTGTGCTGTCCCTCCACCCTCGCAAGAATAATGTCCCTCTCTAAGGACTGCTCCCTCCTTGCAACACTCTCAAAGTACGTCAGACGAAGCTTCAGAATGCTTTCCTCCAAGGAACATCCTGGTTTCACACTCCCCAGGACAAATCTGTTTGTTCTCTTAACAGTCCATAATATATTCAATGCTCTTCTCCAGCACCACAGCTCAAAGGCATCAATTCTCGTTCTATCATCCCTAGTCATTGTCCAGTTTTCTGATGCATAGAACATAATTGTGAAGACTATGGCCTGGATCAAGTGCACCTGTCTCCAGACTGATATTGTTACTCTTCAGTACTCTGAAGATGTCCCTGACAGCAGACTTTCCCAATGAAATCTTTTGATTTCTTGCCTACTGGTAGTAAGAGTGCTGATTGTAGAATCACAATGTCAATGTCTTCATTATTGTGATGTTGCTAATTGGCCCTGTGGTGAAAATCTTTGTTTTCTTGATGTTGAGCTTCAATCCACACTGAAGGCTGCCGTCCTTGACTCTCTGTAGCAAGTGCTTCAGATCCTCTGCAGTTTCAGGAAGCAAGGTTGTATCATCTGCATAACACAGGTTATATTGTTGCCTAGAAATAATACTGGTCTTTTAAGAATGGAGACCAATAATATAAATCCTCAATATACCAAGAAGAAGAAAGAAATCTGTCCTGAAGGAAGGGCAACCAGGGGACTTCTTAGAGGCAAAAATGGTAAAACTTTATCTCATATATTTGACCTATGTTTTCAGAAGGGGTCATGCCTTGGAAAAAGCTATGCTGTGAAAGGTGGAGGGTCAGAGAAAGAGAGGAAGATGCTTAACAAGATAGACTGATACCATACTATAATAATGGACTCAAGTGTACCATGACATTGCTATGGAGTTCAGATCTGTTGTTCATAAGATCACTACTAGTTGTAGTTCACTCCATGAAATGTAACAACAGCAACAGAAACAATCTCTCAATAAATGGCATATTTCATTAAATATCATATTAAATAAATAATTCTTAAATAGATATTTAATTAAATAAAGTTTAATTTGGGAATTTCTTTACGTATAGAAATCTGCCCTTCCACTGCCTGCAAACCTGTGTTTTAGAATACTTGTTGTTATGTGCCGTCAAGTCACTTGCGTCTCATAGCCACCCTATGTACAACAGCCCTAAAGTCTGCTCTGTCCTGTGCCCATTGCACTGTCTCCGACACACCCACCCTGATTACCCCAATCACTGAATCAATCTACCTCACAGGGGGCCTTCCCCTCCTGCGCTGTCCCTCCACCCTCCCAAGCATGATGTCCCTCTCCAAGGACCGGTCCCCCCTACAACATGTCCAAAGCATGTTAGACAGGGCCTTAGAATTCTTGCCTCCAGGGAGCCATCCAGTTTAATCCTTTCCAGGATGAATCTGTTTGTTTTCCTAGCAGTCCATGGTACCCTCAATACTCTTCTCCTAAACCATAGCTCAAAGGCAACAATTCTCCTTCTATCTTCCTTAGTCATTGTCCAACTCTCTGAGGCATAACAAGTGATTGCAAAAACCATGGCCTGCATCAGACGCACCTTAGTCTCCAGAGAGACACCATTGCATGGCAATACGTCTTTTAATTTCCTGGCTACTGGTGCTGAGAATGTTGACTGTGGAGCCAAGCAAACTAAAGCTGTGAACAATCTCAATCTCTTCACCATCCATCCTGATGTTGCCAATTAGTCCAGTGGTAAGAATCTTTCTCTTCTTGACATTGAGCCTCAATCCATATTGAAGGCTACAATCCTTGACCCTCTGCAGCAAGTGCTTGAGGTCCTCCTCAGTTTCTGCAAGCAGGATAAATAAAGCATCTAACGTACATCTTATTATGACATCTAGTGATCAATTTAAGTTTCTTAAAGTCCCCTAGAAAATAATTTCCGCTTAACTTTTGAGTCAACATTTTGTTCTTATCTTAATGTTGATTACTTATTAGGTTAATTCTGAACTTGGTTGGCTGAATATTAAGTTATACTGAACTTATAATACCAGAGAAAGAAAGTGTGTAGGATCGTGGAGTACCCTTGTTTGAAATCTAGAAGAACACATTTTAGATAGTAAATTTAATTAAGAGAGTTAAACACTATTTTAATTATTGTGCCAGAATGTCACATTCCTTTCAATTTAAGAGAATAAGCAGTGAGTGGTTCCCCCCCTATTAATTGAGTTTCCTTTTCATATATATTATTTGCCAAAATGTATTTGTAAGCCTTTGAAACATTTCTCTGAACAGTGGCTGCAGAGAGCTAAATTTATAAATACAGCTGGTGTAGAGTGTGGCTGTTTTCTAGTGCTATTTTCAAAGATCCCTTTTTATTGGAAAATGGTATGGGCTAGAAGAGTTGTGCTCTGAACATGATTTGAAATTTTATCAGATAGAGTTGGTTCCCCATCCCCTGTGTTATCAGTACCATTTATTAAAAGCAAAGTAACTACACATTCCTTTTCCATAGAAGGACAGGGAAGTAAAATGATGCTATTTTAAAATTTATTGCATCATAGGTTAAACCATTGCTTGAGGGCTTGCAAAAAATAATCTAGCAATCATTTTCCTTAGTTCATATTTTCTGCAAGAACATTTAAAAACCAGAGGGGGTTTGTGGTTGAAATGCATATATACAAAAAACAAACTTATTGCTTTCACCATTCATATTGACCTCCATTAAGTTTAAAGTATCTAAATCTTTCCATTTTCATTGTTATAAATCTTTGGTGAGGTGAGAGCCATATTTAACCCTTGGTGTCACTGGTGAATTCAATCTGCCACAGAGGCACCACCTTAGGTTAATACTATGCTACCAGACTTCCTCTATAAATGTAAATATATAGGAAAAAATCTTAATGTATTTAGGAATACATTTGTTAATCAGATATATAAAGGAAATAAATTATATAAATGAATTATATAAAATGACAGACACCAGGACTTTAAAATAATAAATTAATATATACTTAATTGAATTTTTATATGGAGATTTGGAACAATAGAAGAAAAGATTCAATAGGAAGTTGTTGTTAAGTGCCATCGAGTCGTAGACAACTCATAGCGACTCTATGAATGAAAGACCTGAACACTTGTATAACTTTCATTGTTTCTCCATGTTCATAGAGATTCCAGAGGCAAGTTATTTTTTAAGTGATGCTACTCATGCCTCCTCCTGAAATAAGTTTGTATTTCTGTAAGATATGAATAGTCTAACATTATTCACTATCTATACTTTAAGTAAGGTTGGCTAAAAATAAGTCTCTGAGTCTAAATGCTTGGCTTAAATTCTGGTTTTAACTGTGTGCCCTTGCTCAAGTTTCTTAATCTTTATAAAGCTCAATGTCTTCATCTGTAAAGTTCTTTTGAGGTGCCATGGAGTTGTCTCCCATTCACAGTGATCTTATGAATAACAGAATCTGAATTTTCCCTGCACTATCTTCACAATTTGTGATGTGCTTGAAGTCATTGTAATAACGACCATGTCAGTCTTGTTGAGGATTTCCATCTCTCTCTCTGACATGTATCTTTCCACGTATGATGTCCTTTCCCTTCTTCCATGCATGAAGGACTTCCCCCTCCGACAATATGCCCAAAGTATGTGAGATGAAGTTTCAGCTTTCTTGCAGGGCACGGGATATTTTGAACTCTTCTCCAACATCACAACTTAAAGGCATAGATTCTTCTATTGTCATCCTTATTAATAGTCCAACTTTCAGATGCATACGAAATAATTAAAAAGATCATGTCACATGCAACCAAGAGAGGATAAAATAGATGAATGGGACCTTCTAAGAATTATATTCCTTTGTACATCCAAAACTTCTCCAACAGGGTAAAAAAGGAAGACACTGATTGACAAAAAAATATTTGGTTATGACATGTCTGGTAAGGGATTTATATCTAGAATTTATAAAATACTGGAGCACCACAATAAGATAAAGGTAAATAACCCAATTGAAAAATGGGCACAGGATATGAACAGACACTTCACCAAAGAAGGCATTCAGATGGCAAACAAACACATGAAGAAATGTTCAAAATCCCTAGCTGTAAGAGAGATGCAAATAAAAACAACTATGAGATATCATCTCACCCCAGTAAGAATAGCAAAATTTAACAGAACAGCAAATATCAAAT
>NW_006399762.1:4663621-4670208 GCF_000299155.1 Elephantulus edwardii
TAGAGGGCCTTCCCCTCCTGCGCTGTCCCTTCACCCTCCCAAGCATGATGTCCTTCTCCAAGGACCGGTCTCTCCTCACAACATGCCCAAAGTATGTTAGATGGAGTCTCAGAATCCTTGCCTCCAAGGAACCACCCGGGTTAACCTTTTCCCGCATGAATCTATTTGTTTTCCTAGCAGTCCATGGTATTCTCAATACTCTTCTCCAGCACCACAGCTCAAAGGCATCCATTCTCCTTCTATCCTCCTTGATCATTGTCCAACTCTCTGATGCATAACAAGTGATTATTAAGACCATGGCCTGTATCAAATGCACCTTAGTCTCCAGAGAGACACCATTGCTCTTCAGTACTAGCTCTGGTGTATTCACACAATGAAATATTATGCATCATCGAAAAATAAGGAATTCATGAAATACCATGCAAAATGGATGATCCTGGAAGACATTATGCTTAGTGAAATATCTCAGTCACAAAAGGACACATATTGCATAGGGCCACTGTTGTAAAATGGGACTGACATCAAGGTTGGTGGAAGACAGAAAAGGAGGGGAGGAATGATGTATATTGCATTGAAACAGATGAGGGAGAAATCTGTTTAAAAGGGATATATGAATGGGTATTCTTGTCATTACAGAAGTCCAGAGTAAAGGCTGCATAGTGGAGTGAACTTGAGGGGAGGGATTGCCTAACAATGAGGGAGGTTTTCTTTTTCTTTTCAAGGAGAAGAGTGATTTGGAGGGGAGAAGGTGGGTAGGGAGAAAAGTGCAACAGAGAATAACTGGAAACCCTAAGTCTCTGTAAACTTTCATTAAAATGAAATTAAAAAAGGGAGGGGAAAAAAGATTATATCTTGGATCAGGTCTACATTAGTCTTGAAACAGTCATTCTTGCTCTTTAAGAATTTGGAAAAGTCCTTGACAACAGATTTTTTCCAATGCTACACATATGTTAATTTCTTCATTGCTATTACCACATGCGTTGTTTGTGAATCCAAGGTAAATGAAATTGCTGACAACTTCAATCTTTACTCCATCTGTTTGATGGTCCAATGGTGAGGATTTTTGTCTTCTAGATATTGATATTAAATATATTGAAGGCTATATTCTTTGATCTTCTGCAGCCAGTGTTTCAAGTCGTCTTCATTTTCGGCAAGCAAGGTTGTGGCATCTGCATAGTATAGGCTATTGATGAGTCTTTTTCAATCCAGATGCCACATTCTCCTTCATATAATCCAGTTTTTCCAATGATTTTGTCAGCACACATATTGCGTAGATAAGGAGAAAGACTAAAACGTTGAAGCATACATTTACTCATTTTAAACTGTGCAGTATTTCCTTGTTCTCTTTAGACTACAGCATCTTGATCTAAGTATTGGTTTCACAGGAATACAATTAAGTGTTCTGGAATTCACATTGTTTTAAATGTTATTCATAAATTATTATGATCCACACAATCTTTAAAGTAGGAATGATAATAAGGTTCTTAACTTTTATTAGTTTCGTGATAATTTAAAATGCTCTGGTGACTTAATCTGTTATACCTAGCATTGTCAACTAAAAATTCACCAATCTCCAGCAATTCAAATCCACCAGCCATTCTGAGGGAGAAAGATGAGTAATCTTTTCTTATTCTTATTAAGAAATATGGGCTCAGAAATCCGATGAAGCTGGAGCAAGTGATGGAGTAATATATAAAAAATACTTAATTGGGCAGTGTTTGTCACATAGTAAGTTCTCAATATATATGAGCTATTGCTGTTGTTTCACCATGCCAGTTGATGTAGGTGAATGTTAGTAACTCAAATACACTGCTATCAACGTAACTTCACACATGATGACTTTCTATCAGTTTTTTTAAGTTATAAATATTTTTTAATTTTTATTAATTTTAATGAACATTTGCAGAGATTTTGGATTTCCATTCATTTATTGTTGCACTATTTTCTCTATTCCCGCCCCCATTAGTTCCTCTTTTTTTCTACCCCTTGAAAGTCTGTTTTAATTTGTCCCATTGTCCACAGTGCTTGTCAAAGCCAGTTCTGATTAATCTCCTTTGTCAGTGTGTCCTTTGCCATTCCCTATCACTTCTCCTTGAGACAGACTTCACCCTGATTCATAAGGAAAAGGGGACAGTGTATTCTCTTAGCTACTTCCTGCTGAAAAGGGACACTGTAGGTTTCAGGGTGAAGATTTTCTCTCAATACTCTAAAGGGCCCCTTTGGCAATAGGAAACACATAGACAATTGTGGGGATCAATTTTAGAATTTAGATGCATTGTTATCAATTGTGCTTAGCAGTACATGTTCATAGCCTTGAAGATGTATCATGGAACTGTTGCAGTCTAGAAGACACAAATTTAACAAGTTAAAAGTACAGGAGTCAAAAATGAAAAGCAATAATATTCCAAGTGGAAGTTCTAACAGTGGCACAAATCAAGTTAAAGAGGTAAGGCAGTTCTTAAAATAAAAGGCTTATTGGCTAGCACTTTGTCTTTTATAGTATAAAGGTTAGGAACCACAGGATGTAGAGGCGCAACTACGTCATTTACTGTTCCTAAGTCCTGGACCATATTCCATCTAGCACTGGGTTGTTTTACAGCTCAGAAGTCCACATGCTAGGTAGAGGTGAAGTAAGGAACTGCTTATGAGGTTTTCCATCAATTCCAACAATTAAGAAATAGTGAGAAGAGTTGGGACCTCAGAAGGCTTTTAGGACCAAATAGTAGGCCCTTGTGTCCAGGAGAAAAGGAATATACTTACCAGTAATGTTAAAACTCATCCACAGCTCTTCTGGGAGGATCTAAATCATTGAGGCATATTCCTTTGTTTCCAGCTGGGAGCTGGGGCCTGTCAGTCCTGTCAGCCACAAGGACCTGATGTGGGCCCCCCTTGGCCATGCGTCCTTCAAATACACACTTAAAGCAAGTGAGTGGGAGCTTCCTCTCTATCCCTTGCCTATTTGTGGCTCTCGTCTGTGACACTGTCTACTGAAGTGGCCCAGCTTTCCACAGTGGAAGCAATTCTGACCTCCTTTATTACCTTTGGGTGACATTGTTTATGAGTAAGACTTCCTTTTCCTGACACAGGCCCTAAACTGGCAGCAATAGCCGCCCCAATAATTTTGGCCATTCTCTGGTTTTTTCTCTTCCCTCTAGATCCCACTTGTTAAAAGAGGGAAAAATTTAAACAAATTATATAACAAATAATTTTGAACAATATAATATTTTACATTTAAGGCTAGAAATAGTAACAATATGATCATTTCCATTCTAGAGATACATACTCCATTGCAGTTCCTATTTCCCATTGATGGTTTTGGTAAGAAGAATATTGTAAATGTGGATACAGTTCCACTATTCCTCCTCCATGCCATGATATAGTGTTATTAACATGAGCAATTATAAATCCATTGCCTTCCTTACTCTAACTTAATTTTTTTTTACATTTTAATTTATTAATTTCAGTAAAAATTTACAGAGGCTTTGGATTTCCATTCATTCATTGTTGTACATTTCACCCCTCCCAATCCTCCCCCTGAAGTTATAAATCTTAACAGGAAAAGATTCTCATCTTTCTCCCTTCGAGCACCTAATGGAACACCTAAGCGGATTGCTTACTTGAGTGAAAAAGTTTTGTTAGTCAAGCAAAGCAAAATGAAGTACTGATCTAATATATAGTTTTTGGGAAAAGTTTGTTTTGGATTTGTTGATTTAGAGACAGTAGTGGACTAATATCACTCGTTTTATGGCTATGTTGAATGAACGCCTGAAAGACGCAAAGTATGTCAAGTAACTCCTGTGTTGATTGGTTGACTTTCAAAAGGTGACAGTATCACTGATTGGCTGGCTTTTATAAGCACATTCACATAAGCACATGTCATTGATGGATTAAAGCAAAGCCATTGCCATCAATTTCATTTCAATTGACAGAAAGCATGTAGGACAGAATAGAACTGCCCCATAAGATTTCCAAGGCTGTGAATCTTTATAAACACAAACTTCCACATGTTTCACAAAAGAGTTACTGGGTTCCAGCTACAAAGAGTTAGCATCCAAGAGCTTTAAAATTGTGCCACCAAGGTATAGACAGCCTCACATTAGTTCTGTGGATTATTTATTACGGTGAATACAGAATAATCTTTGTCTAGGAGTATGGGGCTTTTAATTCTTAAAAAAAAATCCTTCGGTGAAACATTGTTTAAGACAGATAATAATTACAAATAATTTTGTTTGATTCACACTACTAGAGGTATCAAGTAAAATAATAAGAAAGGAAAGCAATGCTCAGAGAAGAAGTGGGAAGTGAATATAGAAGAAGAAAGACACTTTTTACTTTCAAGAGCCAGAGCTTAGTAAAGGTTCTACTTCTCTTCCTTATGTGGATCCATTAGGCATGAGAGAGTAAATTGAAGTCTTATCTATCTTCTCAATTGCAGATTTTGACAAACATTATTACCGTGTGAAAATACTTTTCTGATTTTTGTGTTTCAGGGACACATCTCCAATGTTCACTCTTACTGCATCTTCTCTGAAGTATGATATCTTACTTCCACTTTAAAGGTTCCATTACAGTCCCCATGGGCATAGATAGAAGCCTGAGTCACAACACACACTTGCAAAATCAAAACACAACTCATGAGGAATGGATATACATATGCATCTATTCATTTGTGCTTTCCTGTAGTCCTCATAACACATACATTTCAAGAGATGTTGCGCTAGCGATCTCATTAACATTAAAGTCATGTTGGAGGGAAGCGTACAAATGGCTAACATATTTAGCTACCAATCAAAAGGTTGGTGAAGTCTACCAGAAGTTTCTGAGAAGAAAGGCTTGGTTATCTACTTCTGAAAAATCAGTCATTGAAAACGCTATGGAGCACAGTTGTACTCTGTTACACATAGAGGTCACCATGAGTCAGAATCAACTCAAGGGACACTGACATTTTTTTGCTGGTCATCATCATTAGACATAAAAAATGAGTAAAGAGGAAAAATTGACTCTCCTCTTTCTTACTTTTCTTACCTCTGAAAGGTAATGCAACAAATAAATGACTTTCAGAGTCAAGAAAGACCTTTGCTAATGCTCAGTGCACTGTAGTATTTTGAGTAACCCTTCCATGATTATGTCTGAACTCTGTTGCTTTTTCTTCACAGTAGAAGTTTTTCCTGTAAATTTGGTTCAGGCCAGCTCTCACCTGAATTAATGTCACCACATCATCCTTGAAATACCTGCCTTATCATGATCCCTAGGCAGGCCTCTCAAATGCTATAAATAGAGCTGTTTTTGCTGCCCTGGACTTTGACTAGCTATTCTTTTGCACTAGATGTATCAAAATCCTTATGCAATAACATGAGCTCTATTATCTAACCATTCTAAGCTTCTGGCTATGAGAGTTTCTCCTACTTGTAACACTTAGGAAGAATACAAAATGTAGAACAAATACATTGTCACAGACATGTATTTTACCATCACCTCAGTATTCAAATCGCAATCCTCCCTATATGTCTGACTTTCAGTAAGACTCTAAACACAATGGGCTTAAGAACTCTTATATGTCCTGCAGATGTCATGAGATCTATTGAGAATATCTAAAAACAAGTGACTTTCTTAACTAGTTACAAAAACAAGTGTTGGAAGTCTATTCTACAGAAAGAGACAAATCAAACTATGTAATATTTTTGAGGATTGTTGTTTACTCACCAAGACTGTGAAAACACTACATCTAAAATATAGAAAATTGGAACAAAACTAATGTTTACTGAATACTTAAGATGTATAAGATTCCTATATATATTTGGTTTATCTATCTATCTATCTATCTATCTATCTATCTATCTATCTATCTAACATTAGCTGAAGAGCAATGGTGTGTCTCTGGAGACTAAGATACATCTGATACAGGCCATGGTCTTTGTAATCACTTGTTATGCATCAGAGAGTTGGACAATGACTAGGGAGGAGAGAAGGAGAATTGATGCCTTTGAGCTGTGGTGCTGGAAAAGAGTATTGAATGTATCATGGACTGCCAAGAAAACAAACAGATTCCCCCTAGAGAGGGTTAAATCAGGCTGCTCCTTGGACTCAAGGATTCTGAGGCTTCATCTGACACACTTTGGACATGTTGTAAGGAGGCACCAGTCCTTGGAGAGGGACATCATGTTTGGGAGGTTGGAGGGACAGCACAGGAGGGAAATCCCCTTGATGAGGTGGATTGATTCAGTGATTGGGGTAATCAGGATGGGTGTGTCAGAGACAGTGAGATTGGCATAGGACCTAGCAGAGTTTAGGGTTGTTGTACATAGGGTCACTATGAGTCACAAGTGACTCGATGGCACATAACAACAACAACAATAACATCTATCTATCTATCTATCTATCTATCTATCTATCTATCTATCATCTATCATCATTTCTTAATTTATGGAGGTTTTCTGAGGCTTTAAATCGTATGGGAGGAGATTGCCATATTTATCCCACAGAGTTACTAGTAGATTTTAACTAAATTAAAGGTGCTACTTTTTGGTTAGCAGTACAACTCTGTCTGACCCTTCATCAACTTTAAAAATCTCTCCTGTGCTTATTGG